>NW_003314376.1:140301-216112 GCF_000143415.4 Selaginella moellendorffii
GCATCCGATAGAAGAAGTGCATGTCCCATGATGATCGTGTTCCAGGCATGTTTCTTCGTCCTCCCGAACACTTCTGACGCTTCCACATGTCCACGAGGCTGCTTGCGACAAATGCATCAGCTTCGTATTCACAATTTGTGAGGCGAGAGTGTTGCTTTCCAGGTAGACCAACCTATCCTGTTCATCGTCCCATCCTGTCGAACAACCTGTGTTGCAAGCCGCAGTGTAGACTTCGACCATACTTTCACAATTGCACGTCCCTGAAATAACATGTCATTGATGAAAAAGTCAAAGAACAAGATACTTACCATGTGTGAGGAGATAAGCTCCAGAGCCTTCACAGCTTTTCATGAAACTACCAAGCTTCAGTTTCGCCTACGTTACGTTACATTTTCTCAAACCTTTCGTCTCGAGCAACCTCTCTGGCCTTTGGAGGTGCACCAACGTCTGCTCCCTTGTCACCTCTAGAGGATAGCTTGTAAATCCTTCATCAAATCGAAACTTGGTAGGTTCTTGCTCTACCTTCCAATCCATGTTCCGAGCCAGTTGTGTCATAACTTCCAAGTCTAGCGACTTCCACCAGTCAACCCTTGTATGTGATCTCTGGGTGAGATCACCGTCAGTGAGCAAGAGCCTACTGTCTTCTTGCACTGCAACTTCATCTCCTTGAAGATTGATTCTACACAATCTTCCCTGTGACAACACATGCACTGTGCTGACTTACGTGTCACTGCCAGTGTTGGCAGGACACTTTGTGGAGAATTCCAGTGTACCATTGCTGTGGGAACTACGAGTGTGAGCATCCAGCTGTTTCTTCTCAGTTGGTGAATCGTCCACCACAACTTCCAGATGATCCGTCACTTCGATCTGCCACCCGGGCTCCTGAAAGATCGCATTCCTGCGCTGCTTCCTTTGAGATAACATGCATCGCTCAATCACCAAATGCTCTCCACAGTATAGGTATGATATTTCATAAAGAGAAATGGATATCTTTCCAATCCTAATGTCCTACTTGCAGTGACACGCCACTTTGCATACTTTGAATAACGAAACTCTTTTTTTTTCTCGTTTTTCAACTTAGCATTCATTGAATGTGATCATGGAGACACAAGCCATCAGCGTGCACAAACTACTTCCTCTACAGAAAACTGGGGAAAAGAAACACGAGATAAATATCTATCCATTGCTGTTTTGATAGTCTCACGGTGCCCAACCGAAAGCATGAGACTGATAGATGCAAAAATGCAAGTTGGATTATCTTTGTCAGGTAGATGGCATCATTGTTGTCTTCACGCTCCTGCCTACCAGTCTTCTTTTTCTCGGCCGGTGCAGGTCTCTTATTATGGCTGCCTCTATTGCAGACACAACATATCAAAGTAGTTTGCATAATGTTAGAGGCAAAAGCAAAAGAATTAACCCATCTGGGTACTGGAGTAAAAGCCAGTTTGTCACAGATGGTAGAGCAGCAATCCAGTGACCCAACAGTGGAGGGAACTGGCACCATCCGGTTTTACTTCTTCATCGTGGATCCCTAGCTCCTCAAGTGGTCAACCATAGTCAACACTAGTAAAATCGGTCAAAATGCTTGGAATGATTGAAAATAGTTGGAGATGCCAGGTATTGATCCCGGTGCCTCTCGCATGCTAAGCGAGCGCTCTACCATCTGAACTACATCCCCTTAGCATAGAAACAAAAATGCAAAGCTTTTCTCTTCACCATTCTAGTACTCATCCTTGGAGATTCTAGTGTCTTTTTTGTCACATTTCAAGAGTTTTTTTATTGATTCTAGAGCTCTAGCTATGGAGGAAAGTACTCCAGTTCTGCTGTGTAGTGTTAGTTATCCAAAACCAAAAGATATACCATGTATTTGGTTAGTTGGGTAAAATTGATGTATTTGGAGTTTTAAACTTTAGATGAAACAAGATTTAAATTTGAAAAGAACATTTTACAACAATAACAATAAGGTAAACATTAGCAGTTTCTCAAGAAATTCTAAAAATGAGAAAAAATAAATATGTGAAAATTACAAATGCATAATCAAATGAAGCAAAGGCAACATACTTAAGGGCATTATAGTTAAAGGCAAAAGTTAAAATTCTTAACATTAAACAAGAATACCATCATTTGTAACGCATGTGATCATGGGATGAGATTTGGATATACTGTCACCGTGGATCCTTGGAACCTTGGGGGATAAATGGGGATAAAATAGCCACTAAGGGCTCTCTCATCAAGCAATTGCCCCTTTTCCAGTTGGCTTAAGGGGAGAGAGATGTCACCGTGGATCCTTGGAACCTTGGGGGATAAATGGGGATAAAATAACCACTAAAGGCTCTCTCATCAAGCAATTGCCCCTTTTCCAGTTGGCTTAAGGGGAGAGAGATAAGGTGTGCTACAGATAAGGTGCGCTATGTAGTGCACGTGGTGTTATCCTATGGTAAATTACCATAGGATAAAGGGTCAAAACCACGTGCGCTACATTTGGTATCAGAGCATGAGTCTCAGCGAGTACTATTCAATGAGATTGGGCAACTAGTCTCGTTGCATACGCAGAGATGAAAACGATGATCCGAGTGGGTACACGTTTTGGTGCAAAGACTTCGCAATCGTTCCTTGGGTATGGATTTGGTTACCTTCTTGTACCGTAATTATGTGAGCTTGCTCTTGGGCTCATAAGATGGATTTGAGTTATTCCAGTAGCATGAGTTTGCGCTTGGGCTCGTGAGTGAGGCACATTAGCAACTCAAGGTTGTACTTTGAGTTGGCAGGATTAATGTTAGCCTATTGGTGGTTCCATGAGTTATTCCTTGTACCATGGGTGAAAGCAAACCTACCTGGGTTTGCTATGAGTGGCAAATAGGCTGGTCCGTAGCTGTTTAGCACGGCACTAGTGGATCCTTCCTAGGCATGATTATAATTGGATCAATCAAGATTATAGGGAATAGTCTATTGGTTCAAGTAATCATTGCCGTGCTCTCTCATAAACTTTTCTTCGATTGAACTGAAGGCAGTGCGAAAGCAAGCTTGAGGTTTGGTCAAAGATGAGACCGAAAAGAGAGTCATCGAGGACGGAGGATCAAATACGTAAATCATCTTCTCTTCTTGGAGAGATGATTTGCAACGAGGTGTTAACTCATTGCTTGTGTTCACATCATGCAATCAAGAGTCCTTATCTTGATGCATGTTGGAGATGGTGGTTTTACAATGGTGAGTTGTGGGATGGATAGCGGTGAAGTGCTAAACCATTTTATCTAAGCTTGCTAGAATTCTCCCTTTTTATAGGGATATAACCTTTTTTTATAAGATGGGACCAAATCTGACGTGCCGTCGATTTTTCAAAACTATTTATGTTTCAAATGGCGACTCCAACGATCTAACAGATGAAATAGTGGCATTGGCTCGACACATGAAGAGTCAACATTACTCATAGCGCTACTCATGAATTCATTGATAAGCATTCGTACTTCTCTTTATCGCAATTTTATTTCTCATTCAGATAGGCTACAATCTAGCGGGAATGGACTCTTAGAAGTCTCAACTTTGCGCTTTAGATCCCCTTTACCCGGCATGCTGAACGGGAGGAAAAGGAAACTTTAAGTACTCAACGTTTCAGCCGCGCCAAATGATGGTAGTATTTTAAAGATTTTTGGTTATCTTCAGATTCATCACAACAAGTTTGGTCAGATCTCTCTCAGGATAAAGCGTCGTGCAGTACATCTAGAAGCTTAGACAGTTTATCTCTTGACTTTAATAGCTTTTAAGATCTTATTCTGACATCAACGATGCTGCAGCGATTCTAAGAATGCTTGTGCAGTCTTCAATAGGTGCGAAGAAGCTCGTAAGCTGCTTGCTCTTAGCCAGATAAGACAGTGTAAGACTTCATTTCAGTCTGCCGTCATTTTGCATGGTATGTTTCTTATGGAGTTGTTTTACAGGGACAGGAGCAAGAGGGCTTGATGAGAGCTTCTTTTCTCCACAACCACATAAGCATTTTGCCATGGATCTTCATAAGTTTTGAAATCCGTGTGGATCTGTAGCCACTGGTGCATGAATACGATCTACTTAAAAGCTCACAACTGACAAATTTGCACCATCTCCTTCAGCTGTGAAAGGCTTCTCGCGAGAAGTGAAGAATGGGTCTTCATAATGAAATGGATTAGAAGGTGCATTTTTCTTTTTGTCATCCTCACTTCTCTAACATCTTATCAGGGAGCATAGATCACTCTTGACCTCATGAGCTAAAGAGTTGACCTCATGAGTTAAGTTCAATTTTTAATTGTAATTTAGTATAAATATTATAAACTTTAAAATATTAAGGTTAGAGCAAACCTAATAATTTCACAACTCTATTGTTCTAAAGGACATTTCTAATTTAAATATTTATTACATGCTATAATAAGAACATAAACTAAAATTTTTGCAAAAAAACTATCCTTGTCACTTCTTTAAATTTGTACTCTATGCTTTTTGGCTAGTAAATGTCAAGTTTATCAGAATTTAAAAATTATTAAATTTGAAATAAGATTTTATATAAGGCCATATAACCATTTGAAAGGGAAAAAAAAAGCTATTGATATAAGCTTGTTGCATATAAAAGAGAGACTTGGTTTTTCTCTAAAATATATTCTTGAGGGGTTTATCATAATATAATGTCTAGAATTTATAGATCTTTATTCGCACTTTTATTCAAAAAGAAGGAAATACACACAAACGTTTGTGAGTTCTAATGTTGGTAATTTTAACTTTTATAATCTTTATTTCCAAAGTAGTAATTCAAGAGCTAGAAGCTACAATAATTGTTCTATTGCACAGCATAACCAAACTATATAAAAGAAAGTAAGAGAGGATAATGAAGATAATGATGAAAAGTTGGAGATAAATGTAATGATGGAAGGTGCAACAAATTGGGTGAAAAAGAATTCTCTTTTATTTATTTTAGAAAATTGCAATTCTATGACTTTTAACAAATGCTTTATAAATTTTCTAGATTTTTGTGGAAATAATGGCGATGATCAGTATGATGGTATATATGCTTTTGCGACACACTATAACATCACGTACCTAAAAAACTACCATAAAATATTTTTTGAGGTGGTAAAGACAGACATGGAAACATTTGAATACTATGAGCAGTATTGTGAAAAGAGCACTTGCAAGTATATAAAATGAAAAGTGAAATGAAAAAATGTTTTTTTATTAATTTTATAAAGTATAATAAGTTTATATTATTGATAGAGAATAAAAATTATTAATGGTCTTAAAAAATCTAGTTAATTCCAAAAGTCTTTTGCAATTTAGTAATAGTAAAGTTTGCTTGATGTATATGAATATCCATTTTAAAATTCTAATGCAAGATATTGTTTAAGATGTAGTATATATGTTTGTAAAGAGTATATGCCTTTTCATGCTTTTTGTGTTTCATAAGGTCTAGATATATGTAAAAAAGAAGGTCTTGAATGACAATTATATATTCTCCATCTTTTGTTTTAATTATGTACTCCTTTACAAGCATAGTGATATACTTTGTGGAGAGAATCACACACTCAAGCATTTGAGCTAAACTTATTTACCCTACTTTTGCTTACAGATGGTATCAATAAATTTAATTGGGATCAAATCATAATAGCTGTGTGTCTTTAATTATTTTTTGATTTTCTTGTACATCCACATATGCACACTTTCCAAACCCACTCTTAAGCATTTAAGATAGTGCTCAAGAAAATTTACCAAACCCATGCAACCATCTGTCTTGTTCAAATAAAAGTAGCATATAAGATACCAAAGATAATACATATTTACATCAGGCACTCGTACCATATCTAGAGCAAAATCTTGAAGAAAATATTAATATCACTTTTGGAGCATTGAAGGCAATCCAACTCTTTTAAAAACATCATAAAAAGGAAACTCATGTTCAATTGCACTTGAGGTCACAAATGAAAAAGTTTCACAACACCTCTCAAAATGAAAAAGATGATTGTTGTGTAGAGGTGAAGATGGAATTTTTGTTGAGTTTGGAAATGGTGGAGATTCATATAGGAAGCTTTTGGGACCAAAAGTAAACTTCTTTCAAACCATTAAAACACATAAGAAGAAATAAACTCTCCAACAATAAAAATTCTTTGATTAATATATTACATTTCAATCTCGGGAATGACGTTTTATTATGATATGGCAATATATTGAATCATAATTGTCAATCTCGGTAATTACAACTTACTATTAGACACAACTAGCTATAAGGTTTCAAAAGCTAAAAACTAGTACATAATTAATACGTAGCCTTATTTTATATAGCTAGCTTGCCATATATAATAATGGCAAACACACACATGTTAGGCATCAGGTCAGGATAATAGGATAAAGAAAAGGGCCTTGCAATCAAATAATCACCCCTTTAGCCAGTTGGCTTAGGGTGTAAGGGATAAGATCCTAACATTGGTATCGGAAACCAGTTCGATTCTCGTGGCTGACGAGTGGGGTAAGAATATTCCTAAGGAATATTCAACATGGTGGATCTAGAGGGAGAACCAAGGTTTGGTAGACCCTAAGAGAAGGACCATGGTGACTGGAGGGTGGCCTAAGTATGATTGCGGACGATTATTCCCTGACGAGGGGAGGATTGTTAGGCACCAGGTTAGGATAATAGAATAAAGAAAGGGCCTTGCAATCAAGTGATCAAGTTGACGCTCGGGGACTATATTGAGAAGCGTACTCGCTTGATTAATTGTGTTCCAACAAAGGATCCAGATCAAAACAAGTCCTACAAAGAGTTTGGAGGAGCTTGATTAATTGTGTTCCAACAAAGGATCCAGATCAAAACAAGTCCTACAAAGAGTTTGGAGGAGCTCTTTGATGTGGCTCAAGCGTACTCGCTTGATTAATTGTGTTCCAACAAAGGATCCAGATCAAAACAAGTCCTACAAAGAGTTTGGAGGAGCTCTTTGATGTGGCTCAAGCGTACTCGCTTGATTAATTGTGTTCCAACAAAGGATCCAGATCAAAACAAGTCCTACAAAGAGTTTAGAGGAGCTCTTTGATGCGGCTCATTGACTTGAAAATAACAAGCACAAGTCTCGCAATCAAGTGATCACCCCTTTAGCCAGTTGACGCTCGAGGACTATATTGAGAAACATACTCGCTTGATTAGTTGTGTTCTAACAAAGGATCCAGATCAAAACAAGTTCTACAGAGAGTTTGGAGGAGCTCTTTGATGCGGCTCATTGACTTGAAAATGACAAGCACAAATCTCGCAATCAAGTGATCACCCCTTTAGCCAGTTGACGCTCGGGGACTATATTGAGAAACGTACTCGCTTGATTAGTCGTGTTCTAACAAAGGATCCAGATCAGAACTAGTCCTACAAAGAGTTTGGAGGAGCTCTTTGATGTGGCTCATCGACTTGACAATGACAAGCACAAGTCTTGCAAGTGTTCACAAAGTCCTTCTATCGAGAATTGTTGTGATTATCATCGTGAACACAAGGATGGGAACAAGCATCACAAGTTGAAGTCGGTGGTGACTACTTCGGATGCAAAGGGGTCCAAGAAGCAGAAGTTCTTTAAGAAGAATTATAGACAGGGTTGTCATCATTGTGGCAAACTTGGACACAAGAAGGCTGATTTTCCACAGTTGAAGAACAAGCAATAGGACAAAAAGAATGGCCAATCTTCTACTCACGGTAAGTCAGATACTAAAAAGTTGCAAACTTTGCAACGTGAGGATGACGAGAATAACCATTCCGGTTGGAGGAAGCGACTTTCGATCATTGCTCGTTAGCTCAACTATGTGTGGAACACGATGGCGCTCAAGGATACTCGTGAATTAGCTTTAATGCTAGAGGGCGTGTTCCGTAGCAATCCAGTGCGGATTTTATTGGATAGTGGGAGTGATGGCAACTTTGTTTTGGCAATGTTTGTTGCGGAGCATGGCCTGGTCACACGAGGAGTTCTTCCATACATGGTGGAAGGTACCTCTGCTCAGCTACCTCTGCTCAGCATTTCGATGCTTGTGTCGAGGGGCTGAAAGTGTCGGTTGGCAACACCACACTTGTGGAGACTTTTTATCTCACAAATATCCATCATGTGGATCTTATTCTTGGGATGCCATGGTTGGTGAAGGTGGATCCAGAGATAAAGTGGAGTATTAAGCATGTCTTGTTGGAGTATGGTGGCGTTAAAGATGTGTGGTTTGGCGAGGACATTCAACCATCAGTTGTTATACTCTTTACTACATCTTTAAAGCGGGCTTGTCGTAATAGAAAAGTAGTTTCGAGTTACTTGCTTTTTGTTCGTGACTTGGGGGACTAAGGCACGTGTGGGGGAGAAGCAATAGTACGGGATGTACTTGATGAGTTTTCTGATGTTTTTCCATCTGAACTTCCTCATGGGTTGCCTCCGTTACAAGGTGTGGAGCATGGGATTACATTGGAGCTAGGGATGCAGCCAATTTATCGGCGTCTATTTCAATTAAGTTATGTGGAGGAGCATAAGGTGCATTTGTGCAAGGTTCTTTTATTACTCCAAGACAACAAACTTTATGCGAAGAAGAGCAAATGTGAGTTTGCAAAGTCGGAGGTGGAATATCTAGGCCATATTGTGACATCTAAGGGTGTCAAGATAGATGCAAGGAAGGTGGTTGTGGTGGAAAACTAGCCTACACTAACTACAATGGCCGAGTTGTGCTTCTATAGTCATGGCCTTTCCATATTCCAAGCACTCACATTGGTGGAGATGAGGGGCACCTTTGATTGTCCCTCAGGAGTGCTTGAATTTGGGATTTTGGTTTAAATCTAACTTTTTGCATTGTTTAGATTTAGCTTTTTTCCATTTATTTTTTTTTGTTCTTCCCTTTCAGGATTTTGGTTTAGATCTAGCTTTCTGCATTGTCTAGATCTCCCATTTCCTTCTCATTTTTTGTCGTTTCTCTTCTTTTGCTCTTTCTTCGTCCGTCTTCATGGCAAATCAGCAATCTCCTCCTTTGACTTTAGAGCAGTAGTTGGTCCAATTGCTTGATGCTATGCGCTTGCAATTGAACAACCAAACTCAATTGATGGTGGCATTCATGGCACGTGGTCCAACTCCTTTTGCTCTTGGTGCCAATCCTCGCGTTTGGCCAGAGTTCTTTCATAGGAATCCTGGGGATGATGTGTACCATTGGTTCGATCACTTCACGGTGATTGCCACATATCATTCTTGGGATGATGCTCGATGTTTGTGTGAGTTTCCCACGTGTCTCCAAGGGACGGCATTGCAGTGGTACAATAGATTGAGTGCAGCCACTCGTGAGGATTGGAGTGTTCTTCCGGACGTCTTCAAACGCACCTTCGGACATGCCGACGATTGTGATGATGCCTTCCAACAATTGCATCGTCTTCGCCAAGGGCCATCTGAGTCGGTGATGCACTTGCTCCTGCCACCCTTGATGATGCTCTTCACTTGGCACAACATTATGAGACGTCGCCTCTTCCACTTCTTGCTGCACGTCCTTCCGCTCTACTTCCTATGAGTGATGGTCCTGTTCCAATGGAGGTTGATGCTGCTGCTACTCGAGTCCAAGGACACGAGCAAGGACATGGTCGTGGCCGTGATGTTCGTTGTTGGGCATGTGATGAAGTTGGTAATACTTATCGACGTTGTCGGTGCTTTCCGGATTGGTGACCTTCATTTCCTGGGTGGAGACCTTGGCGTCAACAATGTCCCGTTGGTGCTACTGCGGTGGAAGGTTTGGACACCGAGGTGCATCCGGGAAACAAGGAGTTGCGCGAGTAACGGAGGGACCTTGCGCAAATAAGTCAGTGACCCCTCCATCTTTCTTTCGGGAGTATCATCAAGGGGTTCACTCGGCACCGGTTCATCCAGTGTTTACTTTCTAAGCTCGTTTTTATACCAAGAGGTCTCCTATTATTCTCTCCGTGTTGGTTGATATAGGTTCGAGTTTATCTTCTATTGCTCGACCTGTTGCCACACGTTGCCGTTTACACTTGTGTCGTGTGGTAGAACCAGTTTTCATTCTTTATGGCAACGGCCGTACACATTCATGTGTATGGGATGAGGCAGACCTGGTTGTGCGTATGGGCGATCTTGAGCTTGAGTTGCAGTCATTGCGGGTGGTGCTGAGTCAAGCTTTTGACCTCATTCTTTGTATGGATTGGTTGCAGCGCAATCATGCCAAGTGTGATTTTGAAGCTTCTCCCCCTTGTCTCATACTTCCTTATGTTTCATCCATTCCTCTCACTTCTGTACCTCTTTGTCCCTCTACTTCTACCTCTGCTTCCATTACTTTTGTTTCTCCACTCTTTCCTCCTATGTTTCCATCTTGTTCTGCTCTTCCCTTTTCCGATCCTTCTGACAATCTTTATGTTGCAGCAGTTGACCGACTCATGAAGGAGTATTCTGAAATCTTTGAGTTTGATCTATCGTCTAGAGCCAAGATTGCCACACGTCATCCGATTCCAACTGGGGATGCTCGTCCAATCAAGGTTCCTGTTCGTTGTCGGTCACCAAAGGAGATCAAGATTTTACGTGCAAATGTCACGGAGATGTTGGAGAAGGGTGTTATTCGGAATTCGCGGAGTCCTTGGGCATGTGAACCTCATCTTGTGACGAAGCCTGATGGGAGTATTCGTTTCTGCATCGACTATTGTCCGTTAAACGACGTAACAATCTCGGATGTGTACCCTCTTCCTCACACTGCTGATCTTTTGGATCGTCTGGGGTGAAGTCGTTGGTTCACCAAGCTAGATCTTGCTTTTGGGTACTGGCAAGTACCGATGGCCAAAGAAGATATTCCTAAGATTGCTTTTCGTACACCATTTGGTTTGTATGAGTTCTTGGTGATGCCATTTGGTTTGAACAATGCTCCAGCAACTTTTCAACAGATGATGGACGAGGTTCTTTGCGATATGCTGGAGGTGACTGCTGACTTCATTGATGATGTCTTGATCCACTCGGAGGGGATGTGGGAGGAGCACGTTTGTGATGTTTATAAAGTGTTGGATCAGCTACGTGACGTTGGTTTAAAATTGAAGTGGTTGAAGTGCGTGTTTGGATCCAAGGACACAACTTATCTTGGGTACCGTATTTCTCGTGAGGGTTTGCAAGTTGATCCTGACAAACTTGTGGCTGTTCTAAAGTTCCCTACTTCGAAGTGTGTGAATGATGTGCAGCGCTTCTTGGGCAAGGTGCAGTATCTCGGGCGTTTTGTGGATCATCTTTTTTATCGCACTGCACCATTGCGAGCATTGTTGAAATCATCAACGTCATCTTTTATTTGGTCTCTGGATTGTGAGCAGGCGTTTGGGGATCTCAAAGAGTTATTGACAACTCTTCCGGTTTTGGCATATCCTGACTACACTCGACTTTTTATTTTGCGCGTGGATGCTTCTAACATTGGTCTTGGAGGTGTGTTAATGCAAAAGAGCTCGAGTGTGCCTGGTCAGTGCCATCCCATTGCATATATAAGCCATACATTACAACCAGTGGAGATGAACTACTCCACGATAGAGGAGTGTTTAGCAGCAGTCTGGGGTTTCGAGAAACTTCATGCATATCTACATGGTTCTTGGACATTACTTGAAGGTGACTATGCTGTTGTTACTTCGTTATTAAAGCGGAAAAACCTAGTTGGTCGTACTACTCGGTGGGCCTATAAGTTCAGATATATGATTTTTATGTTATTCACCGCCCAGGGAGTTCTATGGCTGATGCTGATGCCCTTTCTCAAGCTCCTCTTCCTTCTTCACTCTCTTCTGATGTTTCTAATGAGCATGTTGTTCCAGCATCTGTGGATTTTCTAGATGAGGATTTTGTGTCGTCAGCGGTTGCTGTACTTAATGTTTAGTGTCCACAAGGTGCAGAGCAAGATCTACCTTTGCTTGATGAGGTTCGCGAGGCTCAAAAGATTGAGCCATGGATTCGAAGACTTTGAGATGGGTTTGAGAGTCCTGCATCACTTGCTGATGACTTATCTTTCTGGCATTTACATTCTCAATATCGTCTTGAAGATGGCCTTCTTTATTTTGTGGGGATAGATCCTGATGATCATTTACGGCTGGTGGTGCCTTCTATCTTTATTCCGCGGTTTCTCCATGCCTACCATGATTCTCCTGTTCTAGGTGGGCATATGGGACATCGTCGTGTAATCGAGAAGCTATGCAGGTCTTTTTATTAGCCGGAGATGCGACCTGATATTATCCGGTATGTGCGTAGTTGCGTTTGGTGCCAAGCTCATAATACTCCCCCTCAAGCTACAGAAGGACAGTTGGAGTCAATTGCAGTTTCCTGTCCATTTGAGTTGGTGGCGTTTGATCTTATGGGACCTTTTCCATGGTCGACTGCTGGCAATGAGTATGTTATTATTGCTTCTAACTATTTGACTCGTTGGGTGGAAGTTGGTGTTCTTGCTAGCGCCTCTGCAACTACTGCTGGATACTTCCTCCTTAATCGAGTGGTGTTCCAGCATTCTTGTCTAGAGCGGATTCTTTCGGATAATGATCCCGCATTTATGGCTGAGGCATTTCATGTTTTGACGTCTCGGTTGGGGATTCGCCACACTTTCATGAGTGCTTATCATCCACAATCAGACGGTCTGGTGGAACGGCTCGTTTGGATGTTCAAGGGGATGATTGCGAAGTATGTGAACTTTCAGCATTCGGATTGGGATGGTTATTTGCCGTCTCTTTGGTATGCATATGTTACTGGGGTGCAGAGTTCTGTTGGTGCTTCACCATATAAACTCCTATATGGTCATGATCCAATATTACCAACGGAGCTAGGTTTATCTTCGCGATTGCCACGAGCTGTGGATGCTAGGTCATGGGATCAATATTTGACAAGCATTCTTCCACTTGTCCGAGCAGAGTCTACACTTAGGCCGCATACAAGTGGGACAACAACGGCGCTACAACTCCCATCATCGTCCACCTGCAAAGTACAAAGTGGATGATTTGGTGTTAATCCGTTTTCCCCATCTTACAATACGTGGTTTATCTAAGGGGCTCCTTACACAGTAGAAAGGACCATATCGGGTGTTGCGGCAAGTTGGACCACAAGTTTATGAGGTTCGGTATGACGTCCAATAGGCCGATCCTCCAGAGATTGTGCATGTGCAGCGGTTGAAACGCTTCATACATAGGGATCAGGAGCAGTTAATACCATCTACAAATCCGCCGATGCCTCCTCTTGATGTTCCTCCAGATCCCGGCCCATCTACAAGAGAACGCTAATGGTCTTCCATTATTCTGAGAGGAGGGGATGATGTGAGGGCCAAGTGTACGGCTACGATGCCATATACTAATATTAGCGTAGTGGGATTTTGGTAGCCGTCAGATTGGTTTCAATCCAGACCACTTGCTCCTGTATATAAGCTAGGGTTTTTGAGCTAATTGATATGCACATTTCTGTATTCCCTTTCCATATTCCAAGCACTCACAAAATTTTATATTCTATAGTATTATGGGGTTGCAATGCTCAATTCTTTTCCGGGGAACCTTGCTATTGCTCCTTGAGTAGCTTGGTGTTGGATTAGTGTTGAGTTTGGTCGAAAAGAGAGTGGCATGAGCTCGTCCGTGTTGTGAACAAAAGTTAGTGGTGTTGGGTGTTATAAAACTCTATCGGTGGAGTGTGGCATTTATGTTGCATTTTGTCGAATTGAGTTGGCACTTGATGCTCACATAAACCTTTGAAGTAATGACATTGGCATTGTTCATATTGTTGCTTGATTGATGATCAAGTCATTGTGATACTTATATCATATCCATGTGATAATGAACAATGTGTTTACGAAGTTGCTTGGTTAATGATGATCAACCCCAAAGTGGTTGATAGTGAAGCTAGTCTACTTGCAAGAAGTAGCATTGTAGTAGCTTTGACTGGATTCTCAATGGTGCTCCATTATGCTAAGCTTAAGTTGGTATGTTGTGTCCTTGAGGGTTTGCCCATAAAGGTGTTGGAAAAAAGATATAGCATTCATTTGCTATAGCTTGTCGAATCCGTTAACACTTGGAGTAGATTGTTGGATGGAGAAGATGTGTAGTGGAAGCATTAGCATCGCTAGCACTTGTGTTAGTGAAAGTGGCATTGTTGTTCGAGTGATGAGGAATTTTCCTTAGAGCTTGATTTTCCATGTCATTTTTTCTTGTTAGTGTTTTAGCTTCACATTGGATCTTGAAGGTGGTTGAAGAAGAGTGTTAGTGCAATGTGGACGTCCGAAGATGTGGTCTTCGTGATCAAGCTTTAGATGTTCATTTTTGCACTTTGCGGATATCAGTGTTAGATGTCGGAGATATGGGCAAAAAGAGATGTTCGAGGCTTAAGCATACTATGGGTCTCGAGAATTTGTGTTGAGGTGAACATATGTGAAGTTGTTAGTAGGAGGAAGTTGGTTGAAGTCTTGAAAGTTTGCATTCCTGGACTGAGAGCCATTCTTTCTCTAGAATGGAAAATTTTTCACAAATTTTCTTAAACTTTTCCAATGGCTGATCTGTTATCACTTTGTTCGAAAACCATTCCGTTTTCGAAAGCCAATACAAACTAGTGAAGGGGTTGGAGTTGACTTCGGTTAGCTTAGACCTTAATAGGTAGTTTGTATAATGCGGCCCGAAAGGGATGATGACTTTTGGGGCTAAGGCAATTGAGTTGGATAGAGTCTGGAATTGGTGTAGGAAAGTGGCCGTTGCGCTTTTCTAAGAAGGGTGACCCTTGTACCTTTCTTTTGTAGCGTTATGCTTGGTGGTAGGTTGCACCTTGCATTACGTTAGACTCTATAAGAGTAGTGAGCTCTCATTGATCTTGACTTGGTCTTGGTAGCCCTATGCCTTGGCTAAGGATGGTGATGTCCAACTTAGTTGTTTGAGGTTGAGATGTTGGTACCCATACTATAGCTTTATCTATGAGGAGGTTGTGTACCAATATGAGTCCATCTCATGGTCTTCACTTTAGTTTCGACTGAGTGTTAATCATGCATAGCTAGCCTCTTCAAGGCATGCTCAAAGGTATTGGCTAAATGTTTTAGTGAGCTTATTGCGGTTGAGTTGGATTCGAGTGGTCATTTAGTTTGTGCTTGTCTATAAACTTTTATCTCGTACCTGGGGTATTATGTTCATGTTGGACAAGTATATAACTTGATGACAAGAGTTGGTGTTTGGGTCTTGTGAACGTAAGTTGAGGAGTGATTGTTAGTTGCTTTGCGACTAGTGATTATTTGTAGACTTTATCAAGGACCGTTGACACTTGCTTTGCTCGATGATGATTTAGCAGTGATGGGCTTGCTTTACCGGATGGTGTTGCGGAGGATCGTGTCATTACGCTGGCATGGTTTTTCCATGTTGGCATGTCAATTTCTTTGTCGATATCATTTGGTTACATTTAGTCCGTAGTGTTGGATTTCATTGAGTCTTGGATGTGGTGATTCACTCCTTGATGATGTGTTATCTGTAACTGAGTTTTGTTGGAGGATTGGTCTCGGATACTAACTAAAGTATCTTCGACTGTGGTTAGCTTGGTTGCTGGAGAGTTTTGAGTGGTGGTTCACTCGTGCTTTCTTCTAGCTTTGTTTTGGTGTTGATAGCATCGAAGTGATGCTTTGTCATTGACATTGTTGATATTGAGATCTGAGTGAAATGAGATGTCTCTCTATAGGATTGATATTGAGTTTCATTAGTCTTGATGAATATAGTGTTGATGATTTGGCTATAGCTTTGTGTTGTTGGCATTCGTGCATTTGCTAGTTAGCAACTGTGTTGACGTTCAAACGAACTGAGTGGCAAGTTGAGTTAGTTGTGTTCTAGACGAGATTATTTAGTAGAGGATTGAGCTTTAGCTTTTCCTTGAAAAGTGATTTAGTCGTGGATTATGCTAACTCTACAAGAGGAAGAGTTAGTGATCGATATTAGAATGTGAATCCTTAATGGGATTTTAGTTGAAATATATCAATCATTGATGATTCTTCTTGTGCTTGCTATGAAGTGAGCTACGTCTTGCTATAGATGGATTCATGGAGGATCGTTTGGTGATCACTTGTTGAGCATAACTTTGCTATGTTTAGCTTTTGGATTGATGCAGAAATGCTCTTCATTAGCTTTGGCATTATAAAGTTTGGCTTATGGATGTATTGAAGAAGACATTGTGGGTTGCACCACGATTTCTTCTTTAGCATTGAAGTTAGCTTCTATGAGACTCATGATCATTATTAAGCAAGACTTGGCTATAGGCTTCTTCGAGCTTTGGTTCTTTGAGTTTTATGCTCATTGTTCCATTTGTTAGAAATTGTTGGGGAAGGCATTTTGGCTTATTAGCTTCAATGTTGAAGTTGGCTTTGCATCTAGCAATCATTGGTGATGATTGACTATCATCTAAGGTAGTTGATTGTCCTTATCACAAGTTTTGCTTGATTATTGTTGGTTTGGAATTATTTGCTATTCTTCGGGATGGTAGATTCTTTCTTCAACGATGATTATACATCACTACATTGATGGGCTAATTGACGATCTTTCATGATAGTTGGTTGTTCTCTTTGATGGCTTTTGGCTTTTCGCAATACCATATGTTCTTTGTGTTTTGCTCTGGATTGGTCTCTTGGGTTTGAGACATCAGTAGGATGTTGCTGACACTTGCTTAGGCAACTTGAGTTCCTTAGTGTTGTTGGCTGGGATCTATTTGGATTGGCTAGTGTAATAGTTGATATGAACAAGCGTTTGTTTGCTTTGCAACATTCATTTTGTTCTGTTGATTATTGCTCGAGTTAGTTCTCATAGATTAGAATGTTATTTCCTTCGGGTGATACGTTCGCGAGCATTGTGCTTGTTAGTCAATGATACTTTGTATTCTTTGAGTTGTGTTTTATGAGTTGTTTGGCATGCTATCTGCCATTTTCGGTAGTTAAGTTTTATCATTGACTTTCCTTGATGATCTACTTGCTATTGAATTTTGTTGGATGGTGATTCCTATGTTTATCAATTATGATGATCTTGGTGGTTCCTATGCTGTCATACTAGTTTATCAGATAATACATTACTTGGAATACTTTTGTGTTCTAACATAAGATTTAAGTGTCGCGAATGTGACTTCGGGTATCGAAAGTTACCTGTCGGCTAGTCCTTACGGACACTCTTACCTTACTGCCACGATGGCAGGAGGTCGGTATTGCTGGACCCTTTATTAGTCCCTCTTGTTCAAGTGTTAGTAAACTGGACTTTGCATCTGTACTTGGCCGGATGAGCATAAGGAAGGAATTCCTAAGTGTCTATTTAGCTGAGCATACTCGGCCCGGCTTGTTAATTCTCTTTTGCTCTGTCTTGCACTAGCTTGACAAGAACCCTCGCGTATTGAAATTGGTCCCTCAATATCGCTACATGATAGCTTACCGTGTCTGCCAAACACCCTTGCTATCATGCCCTCTGTGTTAGTCTCAATTTGTCCCAGATGCTATTTATGGAAAGTGTCCAGATTTGCTCATTTGGCATATCTACGGAATGTAGAGATTGTCCTGAACACAATGGTGTTCGTCCCGTGTCTAAATTCGCAATCTAGGGACATTCCATATTTAGTAAGTTTTGAGCTTGTCCCAGAGACTAACTCCTGATACTAAGGGAGGCTTGGGGTGAAAGCCCAAAGCGTGTGTTCCTCAAGAGGGGGGGGGATATGGGGGGTTCCAAATGTATAGTAGGGATAGGGGGTAGGTCGGGCATGGCCAACCAACCTGAGGCATAGTCTAGCTCTCGCTTGCGTGCCTGTCCTTGTTCTGCGTCCGGCTTGGGTCTAAGCCCAAGTTCCATTCCATGCTAGCTAGTGGAGTACCCATGTCCTCACGTTAGGCCACCGGTATGCCGAAATAGCGCCAGACTCCATTTGGCTCCGTTTTGCGTGCTGGTCCTGGCATTAGGATGCTGGTTGCTCCAGGATTGTTCCAAGTCGCTCCGGGCTCCTGTCCCTTCGCTCCTTGGGTTGTATGCTCGGGAGTTACTCTATGGTCCGGTTCCATCACTCCTTGGCTCCACGTTTGGGAGTTTGGCACCGTTCCTTCGTTCAGTGGCCCAAGGCCCTGAACCTCAGGTTCCTATGGACACGTGGCATGGACACGTGGCATGTGACATGTGGCATCTGTCACGTGGCACAAAGAGGGTTTAGGTTCCGCTTCATGGTGTTATCCTATGGTAAATTACCATAGGATAAAGGGTCAAAACCACGTGCGCTACATCATTACAAGTATATAATTTTCAATTATGGAATTGATATTATAAATAAGACGATTTACAACATCACAATAAACTAATTCCCATACATATACTTCCTACATTTGGTGAGTCTTTAATCCCTTATAAACATATTGTAAGGTTTGTAAATACATGTATGTATATATATGTATTACCCTAGCTAGGTAATACACTAATTATAGTATTATAGCATATGATCTGTCCATTTGGGACCAAATCTGATCCATTCATTTTTATATATAAACATGGGTTTAAACCCTAATTAATATACCTATTCTTATATCTTGAGCACTCACATTAGTGGAAGTGAAAGGCACTGCAATTTATCCCTAAAGGGCAAAGCTTTTGATAGTGCTTTGCTCTAGTGTTTGGGATTGTGCTTTTTTTATTATTATTTCTTCATTTTATTATAGATCTAGATCTGTATTAGCTTTTTGCAAGATTTAGAATTCTAGCTATCGTTGTGCTTAGATTTGCTCTTTCTTTTGATCATCATCATTCTCTTCCTCTACCATGCCATGTCGTCATCTATCAAAAAGTATGTCACTTGAGGCTACTAATACTGCTCCATTGGATCTAACTTTTGGTGTTGTGGGGTGTGATCATATTGGTATTGTGCCATCCTTGATGTGTTGTTTGTTGGTCTCCAACTTTTGTGGGATGTGATTATATGGCTTATCCTGTTTTCAATGTTCTACCATCTTTTATTGATGTGGAGTGTGATCATGATATTGATTAGTGAGTTATGGATGATGCAATTTAATTCTTGGAGAATGTTTGAGGATCAAGTTTGTGTAAAGACAATGTGTATGAACTCGGGTGGATTCCAAAGTGTGATGATGAGCTTAATTATTATGGAGATAGTTTTGGAGATGAAGTGGAGGTTTTGCGAAGTAGGTATCAATATTTCAATCTGTTATCTAATCCTTTCTCTTTCCCTTCTACTCTTTCCCAATTATTTTTTTATTTTTCGGCCTGAGCCACCTTCTCAAGTTCCTAGTATTTCTTATTTATCTGTAGTGTTTTCTTTTTTTGGCATGTCGATCATTTATGACTCTCATGATTCTAATTCTTAATCCAATGTTGAGTTGAGTGTTTTCTATCCTCCTCATACTAATTTGGATATTGAGTGTATCCATGAAGTTGAGAATCTTGTTTTTGTTTCATTGGTAAAGTTTTTGATTAGTTCTGGTATTGAGTATTTCCTTGTTCCAAGGGTTGAGTCACTTTAGCTAGAGTTTTGGGTTGAATGCATGTCCCCACTTGTGAGTGCCACTGAGAGCCTTTGCTTTACTATTACTTATGAGGAGTTTATATATTCCCTTGAGAATGTGAATGTTGTTATTGACTTTCCCATATCAAGTATTAAGTTGTGTGTTCAAAAGGTTAAGTGGTGTGAATCTTTTGCTTATATTGTGGCTGAAATATTTTACAAAAGGAAATCCCCTATTGACCAAGCTTTAAGCATATATTCTTTTGATTTTCCATTTTTGCATTGCCAATTGTTGCAAATTCCTCTTCCAATGCTTCTTTATTTACTTTTTCTTCTTTCATAATTGCTTTTACTCAATTTTTCTTGTTTTCTCCTTTTTGCCTTGACACTTCAAACTTTTTTTTCTTTAAAGGAGGGGGTAAAGGGGACAGATGGGAGTTTGGCCCCAATTATTGAGTGATGACGAGCAAATATGATAATGGGGCGAGGACGAATGATATGGATTGTGGAGTGAGGACGAGCATAGTGACTTTGAATGAAACATCCAACCCCTACATAATGAGGCCGAATAGATGCGATAGTGGAGTGAGGTCGGACATAAATGGCAGAGTGAAGACGAACGCAATAAGTCCAAAAGGAGCTAATGTTTCAAAAAAAAAATTTCTTCAATGAGGGGATAAAGAGAATATGAAAGACGAATAGAGTAAGTCTGACCTCCCCAGTGCAAAGTTATAGTTGCATGGTTGGTTTGAGCATTTGGGAGTTGCATAAAGAGTTGCAACTGGTTCATCAAGATTCTATAGTGGGTTAATGATTATGCCATGGCTTTAAATTTTATTTTAGTCATGGTTATCAGCAACTTTATTGGTGATTTTGTGCAAGTTTCAGATTCTTGTGGTAATTTATAATTGCCCAACAGAAGCTCCAGATGTTCCACCTGACTTATTATTATCACCTTTTCATCTTTTAAAAGAGAGGATGGTGTAAAGTTTGTAAATACATATATGTATATATATGTATTACCCTAGCTAGGTAATACACTAATTATAGTAGAATAACATATTGACTGTCCATTTGGGACTAAATCTTATCCATCCATTTTTGTATATAAGTAGGGGCCTAAATTTTAATTAATATACCTATTCCTTTATTCTGAGCACCCACAATATATATTAAGCTGTACATTCTTGAGGTCAGTAGGAAGGCATTGATTTGCTTGTTACAACTTACAAATTCCAAAGGCATTAGTTTGGTTTTGGTACAAGATCCAGGCAGGACAACATGCTTGGAATACAAGGAATGGAGAGAGGCCACCTTGAAACAAAATCCATCACCTAGTAAGCTTTTAATAATTGGTTTCTTTGGATTGATCAAGCATGCCCAATATCTCTATTTGTTTGTTCAGAAAAGCAAATGCACTTAAATTTTGAAAGAATGTGAAGGTGACGTTTCCAATTTTGAACTTTTGTAAGAAAAACAAGTTACTCATTTTAAAAGACTTTTAGCTTTGTTTACTAGCAAACCAAAATACCAATTAATATTAGTGTTTAGACAATTTGATTGGTACAGAAGACCATACCAGTTGATTTATATTGTGTTGGTTTTACCAATTGCTTTACTCATCCTCTTGCATAACACTGCAAAGCAAAACACTATCCCTTTTCCTCCTCCTCTTGTGATTACTATTACTATAATATGTATTATTATTATAAGCATTAGTAACATTCTTCATGGTTGCCTGCAGATGCAGCTTCTTGGCTATAGAAACTTGCTGGAGATGGTGGGCTTTCCAAAGCTCATCTCTCAAAAGGCTCTTGAAATGCAACAAAAGCTGCCAGAATCTCCAAGGATGAGTATTAGAATGGTGAAGAGAAAAGTTTAGCATTTTTGTTTCTTTGCTAAGGGGAGATAGCTCAGATGGTAGAGCGCTCGCTTAGGGATCAATAACCAGCATCTCCAAATATGTTTGATTATTGGATCGTTCCAGGCGTTTTGACCGATTTTACTGGTGTTGACCTCTGGGGGAGCTATGGATGGATGTTGCACCGTGAGACTGTCAACAGAGCAATGCATAGATATTTATCTTGTGTTCTTTTTCCCACATTTTTGCAAACGAGTAAACAAGTTTCGTTCACTGGAAGTACATTAGGATTGAGCCTGGACATCAAATTAAAGATGTTGAAATATTGAGCATTTCGTGATTGTGAGATTAAATCGCTGTTCACATCTAGGTTTGGGCTCTTTGGCATGCTCAGTTCAAGTCCGACAATCCACAGCGTCACAAGCTCTTGTTTTTTTCACAAAGCCAAAAGTACCTCTTTATTTTCTATTTTCTAAGTCAAGGGTTAGGTTATAATCTTTCTCGCTTGGATTTTTCTATTGTTCGAAGCTCTCGTCAGGTAAGCTATGGTCTCTCGCGCTCACGCCGCCCCAACGCTTGCCCGCCGAGCTCCAGCGCCCTGGCATGGCGGCCATCACCGAGCTTCACACCCGCGAGCTCCAGCTCTAGCTCCAGCACATCCACCACACCACCATGGACACCATCCTCGAGGAGCCCACGAGCCAGTGCCAGGTTTAGCTCCAGTTCTTCAAGGTGACGCTCCAGTTCGAGCCCCAGCGCCAGCTGCTTTCGTTCACCCTGCTCGCGGCCACCCTGCTCATCTAGCTCCAGCGCCTGATGCTCGCCACCACGATCCAGCTCCAGCAGCAGCAGTGTACCATCATCATCACGGTGATGGAGCGCCTCTGGTTGTTCACCACCATCACCATGGTCACCACCATGGAGGACGCCACAACCACCACCACCACCACCACCATCATCACGAGGGTCACGACGCAGCAGTGGCCACACCAACACCCGCAGCAGTAGTTACAGTGGTTCGGAGGACGCCGTGGTCGCTGCTCCAGCTTCTTCTGTGGGTTTTGGTTGCGATCTTGGTGCTGCTCGCGTTCTTTTTGCTCGTGCGATGGATGTTCTCTCGGAGGAAGCAGCGCAGTAATGCGATCTTTCAGGATCCCGGGTGGCAGATCGAAGTTGTGGTGGACGATTCTCTGACTGAGAAGAAACAGCTGGAAGCTCACACTCGTGGTTCGCACAGCAATGGCACTCTGGGATTCTCCTCAAAGTGTCCTGCCAACACTGGCAGTGACGCGTAAGTCAGCACAGTGCATGCCTTGTCACATGGAAGATTGTGTACAAACAATCTTCAAGGAGATGAAGTTGCAGAGCAAGAAGACAGCAGGGTCTTGCTCACGGACGGTGAAGATCACATACAAGGGTCCACTGGTGGAAGTCACCAGACTTGGAAGTTATTGCGCAGCTGGCTCGGAACATGGACTGGAAAGTAGAGCAGGAACCTACCAAGTTTCGATTTGACTGAGCTATCCTCTAGAGGTGACGGGGGAGCAAACGTTAGTGCACCTCCAAAGGCCAGAGAAGTTGCTTGAGACGAAAGGTTTGAGAAAAGGTAACGTACTACTTTTGCTCTCTGTTCTTGCAGGTGCTCAAATCTCAACTTCGATGAGAAGAAGCAGAGCAGGGCATAGCGGCCAGATAGGTTTCTCCAGAGTCAAGAGCATCATAAGCCAGGAATCAAGCAAGTGCAAAATTGTGGAAGTATGGTCGAAGTCTAGGTTGTTTGACAGGATGGGACGAAGAACAGGATAGGTTGGTCTACCTCGCAAATTAACCCAATGCATTCGTCGCAAGCAGCCTCGTGGACATGTGGAAGCATCAGAAGTGTTCAGGAGGACAAAGAAACACGACGTTGGTTGCCTGGAACACGATCATCATGGGACATGCACGTCTTCTATCAGATGCAACGAGAAGCTGGCCTGCCTCCAAACGCTGAGACTTTGCATGGAGCAGCAAAACGTCGTTTCCTGGGAACAACCTTTGCTCTTGACTGCTACGAGCAAGCCGCAGCCAAACGCTCAGACTTTCATGGTGGCGCTCAAGGCACGCGGCGACTTAGCAGAGAAGAGGCTCCACTCGCAGATCTCGGAGAGAAATCTGGAGGGAATCCACTACTCAGCGTGGTCGCTCAATGAGAGAAAAGCTTTTCTTGGGAGGTTGGTAAACTTTGCAAGGAAAGAGTGTCATGCAAGGTTGATGGAGCCGTCAATCAAAGATGGTACCTGAAAAGACGCGAATGGATCTTAGCTGGCACACCTTGGTGAAGAGATAAAAAATATGAGAGACAATACTTATCTCTTAATTAATTTGCTGTAGTATCATTCATTGAGTAATTTAGTTATAAACTTATTTGAGATTAATATTATAGTAGAATAAAAAAAAATATACTAGAAAGTGTTTATATGGAAGTTTATAAATTATAATCAAAAAGATTAATCTAAATGAACAACAACTATTAGATACTAAAATATCCTAGAATCTCCAAGCATAGTTTAAGTATATTCAATACCACCATAAGTTTGCTGAAGCAAACCACTTATGGATCTATAGTGTTTGGTCACTTTAAACCTATAGAAGCTTATTCACAAACCTATTTACATTATTATATAGAACTTTTTTCACAAAACTTCTTTGATTAAACCCATATTAAACTTGGGACTTAAGTTTCTCTGAGATTTTGTTGTTGATTAGATGTTATGGTTTTCTTTTAACAATGCTTTGTACAAATATATAAATTTTATAATTATAATTCAAGTTCTTTAAATCTTTTTTAATTTCATATTAGTAGACGAGAAACAATAAACATATGAACATTACAAATACTTGGTCAAAGGAAGCAAACACAGCATACTCAAAAGCATTATAGTTGAAAGTAAGAAAATAGCCATCAAGCAGGAATACCATCATTATGAGTATATAATTCTCAAGTATGGAAGTGATATTATAAATGGGAAGCTTTACAACATCATAATCAACCAATTCCCGAGTTGCAATTACATATAATTCTTTAAATGTTAAAATTCTGAAATCTTTCATCCTTTGCATAGGATGGATCCAAATGTTAAAGTTTGGATTCATCATAACGTCTGAACATGAGGTGAAAAAAAAAGATATTTGTATTGTATTTGAAACTAAATAAACTTTATTTATAAATTATTCCAAGCACTCACACACTGAAAACAATATAGGGTATTTCTTATAATTTCACTCAAAGAGAGAGTTAATTCTTCAATAGAAGAAAAACGTGCAACCATCACGAAACTTAAATGTATTAACGACCTTGTCTAGATCAGCTGAAAGAAGGCACAAAGAAACTTGCCAAGCATCAGCAAGACAAAAGCACACAATTTATTTTGGACAACTCTCTATCATGAAATCAAAAAAGATTTAAAGAACTTGAATCATAGTTACAAAGTTGTACATTTGTACAGGACAGAATGTAACATCTAATCTACTTGGAGAAGCTTGAGTCCCAAGTTTTCAAGTTAAGTTTAAGTGACCAAACACCATAGATATATAATTTCCTATATAAATAATCATTTGTGAAATATGATTCAGAGCATGATTGTCTCTGATATTTTTATCTTTTGACCATGGTGTGCCCCCTAAGATCCTTTCGCCTGTTTTCATCTTTGTTTGGGTTTTGTTGATGGCTCCGTCAATCTTGCATTACACTCTTTCTCCATTTTCCTCACAAAGTTTACCAACAAGCTCCCGAGATGAGCAACACCTCCTAATACCCTCTCCACAATAAGATTGTATGTCCATTCCCGTCCCTGAAATAACATGTCATTGATGAAAAAGTCAAAGAACAAGATACTTACCATGTGTAAGGAGATAAGCTCCAGAGCCTTCACAGCTTTTCATGAAACTACCAAGCTTCAGTTTCGCCTTCACAAGAAGGTACTTGACTTACGTGATGCTTAGGCCAAGATGGTCGAGCTAGTTAGAAGTCTCTGACTTCAAGCTGTTTTAGCTATAAGATGAAACAAAAAAGCTATGAACTAAAAACTATAGTACCTATGAACATCATGCTTTGTAAGGCACTCTCCAGGTACTTCAAATGAGTAGTGCAAGAGGAAGTGCCGGAGTAATACTGAACTTGGGGCAGAAAACTTCTTGAGAGGCAGCCACGTCTCCACACTTCCTATAGAATGTGATGAGTGAGCACGCGAGTAGTGGATTCCGTCCAGATTTCTCTTCCAGATCTGCGAGTGGAGCCTCTTCGCCTAAGTCGCCCCGTGCCTTGAGCGCCACCACGAAAGTCTGAGCGTTTGGCTGCTGGCTTGCTCATAGCGCTCGAGAGCAAAGGTTGTTCTCGGTGTATCCCAGGAAAGGATGTTTTGCTCAGCGTTTGGAGGTAGGCCAGCTTCTCGTTGCATCTGATAGAAGACGTGCATGTCCCATGATGATCGTGTTCCAGGCATGTTTCTTCGTCCTCCCGAACACTTCTGATGCTTCCACATGTCCACGAGGCTGCTTGCAACAAATGCATCAGCTTCGTATTCACAATTTGTGAGGCGAGAGTCTATCCTGTTCATCGTCCCATCCTGTTGAACAACCTGTGTTGCAAGCCGCAGTGTAGACTTCGACCATACTTTCACAATTGCACTTGCTTGATTCCCCAATTGTGATGCTCTTGACTCTGGAGAAACTTATCTGGCCACTATGCCCTGTACTGCTTCTTCTCATCAAAGTTGAGATTTGAGCGCCTGCAAGAATAGAGAGCAAAAGTAGTACGTTACATTTTCTCAAACCTTTCGTCTCGAGCAACCTCTCTGGCCTTTGGAGGTGCACCAACGTCTGCTCCCTTGTCACCTCTAGAGGATAGCTCGTAAATCCTTCATCAAATCGAAACTTGGTAGGTTCTTGCTCTACCTTCCAATCCATGTTCCGAGCCAGTTGTGTCATAACTTCCAAGTCTGGCGACTTCCACCAGTCAACCCTTGTATGTGATCTCTGGGTGAGATCACCGTCAGTGAGCAAGAGCCTACTGACTTCTTGCTCTGCAACTTCATCTCCTTGAAGATTGATTCTACACAATCTTCCCTGTGACAACACATGCACTGTGCTGACTTACGTGTCACTGCCAGTGTTGGCAGGACACTTTGCGGAGAATTCCAGTGTACCATTGCTGTGGGAACTACGAGTGTGAGCATCCAGCTGTTTCTTCTCAGTCGGAGAATAGTCCACCACAACTTCCAGATGATCCGTCACTTCGATCTGCCACCCGGGCTCCTGAAAGATCGCATTCCTGCGCTGCTTCCTTTGAGATAACATGCATCGCTCAATCACGAAATGCTCTCCACAGTATAGGTATGATATTTCAAAAAGAGAAATGGATATCTTTCCAATCCTAATGTCCTACTTGCAGTGACACGCCACTTTGCATACTTTGAATAACGAAACTCTTTTTTTTTCTCGTTTTTCAACTTAGCACTCATTGAATGGGATCATGGAGACACAAGCCATCAGCGTGCACAAACTACTTCCTCTACAGGAAACTGGGGAAAAGAAACACGAGATAAATATCTATCCATTGCTGTTTTGATAGTCTCACGGTGCCCAACCGAAAGCATGAGACTGATAGATGCAAAAATGCAAGTTGGATTATCTTTGTCAGGTAGATGGCATCCTTGTTGTCTTCACGCTCCTGCCTACCAGTCTTCTTTTTCTCGGCCGGTGGAGGTCTGTTATTATGGCTGCCTCTATTGCAGACACAACATATCAAAGTAGTTTCAATAATGTCAGAGGCAAAAGCAAAAGAATTAACCCATCTGGGTACTGGAATAAAAGCCAGTTTGTCACAGACGGTAGAGCAGCAATCCAGTGACCCAACAGTGGAGGGAACGAGCACCATCCGGTTTTACTTCTTCATCGTGGATCCCTAGCTCCTCAAGTGGTCAACCATAGTCAACACCAGTAAAATCAGTCAAAACGCTTGGAATGATTGAAAATAGTTGGAGATGCCGGGTATCGATCCCGGTGCCTCTCGCATGCTAAGCGAGCGCTCTACCATCTGAGCTACATCCCCTTAGAATAGAAACAAAAATGCAAAGCTTTCTCTTCACCAGTCTAGTACTCATCTTTGGAGATTCCGGCGTCTTTTGTCACATTTCAAGAGTTTTTTGATTGATTCTATGGAGGAAAATACTCAAGGTCATGAGATCTCATCTTGGCAACGTCTTATTAAGTGCTCCAGGTTTAAGGCCGAGGGATTTGTGGAGCATACCCCTGAGAATCAAAAGAGATGCGTGTGGAATCCACAGGATGGGTTGCTTGATGCGTACTACAGGGCACTCCTTGCAAAGCTGGCAACCATGAAGAATGTTACTAATGCTTATAATAATAATACATATAGTAATAGTACAAACAAGAGGAGGAACAAGGCTAGTGAATTATTTTGCTTTGCATTGTTATTCAAGATGGGTAGAAGCAATTGGTAAAACCAAGACAATATAAATCAATTGGTATGATCTTTAGTACCAAATAAATACTAATATTATTTGGTATTTTAATTTGCTTATTTAGAAGTTTTTTAAAAATGAGTAACTTTACTTTTGCCTTTTTTACAAAATATCGAAAGCACATTCTTTCGAAGTTTAAGCGCGTTTGCTTTCGGTCTCTGACAGCCCCTGAACAAACGAACGGAGAAATCGGGCACGCTTGATCAATCCAAAGAAACTAATCACTAAAAGCTTACCAGGTGATGGATTTTGTTTTGAGGATGACAAAACGGCCTCTTTCCATTCCTCGTATTCTAGGCATGTTGTCCTGCCTGGATCCTGCATGCAAACCAAACTAAAGTCTTTAGAACCTGGAAGTTGCAACAAGCAGATCGACGCCTTCCTACTGACCTCGAGATTCGTGGCATCCGACAGAGCTGCAGAAGAAATGCTCGCACTGTGAGATCAGGCCTTGCAGAAAAAATATCGAGTTCTTTGCATACCTCTCTTGCATCCTCTAGTTCTTGATTCGGATTTCTCTTTCTCAACACCGACCAAATCGAAGCAGATATCTGTCATAGACGCGGCAACCTGTAGAAAAATAAAATCTAGAATCGGCAATACAATTGCTCGCTGGAGCTTACGTTGGAAAACTCAGGGTCCGACGTGCTAGACACCTCCATCAATTTAGCTTTGTCAACTTTAAGCTGTTGAAACATACAAAAAAAAGACAGTAAAACCGTGAAAAAAAGCATTGGAAACTGCTTGCCTTTTGCTTTCTCGCGCATAAATAAAACGCGACGCTGGTGAATACAGGGCGATCGAAATCAGCGCTTCGACGTCGTGCTTCTGGTAAAGTGGCCAAAACTCGCTCTTTGTATCTGGAGCAAAACGTAGAGAGAGCCCGTAAAGAAATAAACTAAAAGGAAAGAGGAAGCTCTTACGCTGCCAAGACCCTCTGGACAGCTTGTATGAGTCTCACGCATCCAAATTGCACAGCGAGCTCGCGCACATTCAAGCTTGTCCTGAAGAAAAAAATGTTATTCCCACATTTTTTTTCCATCTCTTTTCTTCCTGGCTTTGAAGAAATACCTGATACCAAGAGCATTCTGGACTGTGGTGAGTGATCTATTGTAAGCCTTATCAGAAAGACCACTCAGCTTGATTCCCTTTTGCCGATCAAATGGAACTTGCATCCTGTCCGAGAAGAAAAGAAAGAAATAAACTCCACCCGCAAAGAAATGCAGATCTGGATACTTACATCGAGCACGCGATCTCGAAACAGAGCACGGATCGGCAGACATCGCCCTGGAATAACACACAAGAGCATTGGATACCCTCAAGTCACAGGCGGAAAGAAAGAAGCAAGCACACTCACAATGCCAAATGCCGCCGCATCAAATTCCATCCGGCAGAGGTGCAGCAGCTCCTCCGCCTTGCGCAGCACTTCGCGATCGGCCGCCATTCCCAGCCGCCGCTCCAGCGCCTTCATCTCCATGGCGCGCGAAGAACCTCGCGTTTGGAAATAGGCGGGAAGATAACGAGTTAACCTAAACCGCAAGGGTTAGAGATAAACGAACATTAATGGTTTACTTTACGTCAACTATAGTCAACCTTGGCGTTGTAGCCACAATTTTATTTGGAACGATGGATGGATCATACAAAACTTTTTAAGATTGTAGAAAGCTGCAGGGAATACAAGGACGACGAGAGTCCTTCATTTCTCGCAGTGAAGAACACAATCAAAAAAAGGAGATGGCCGAGTAGATCATATCTTGTTGAATGCAACGATGTCACAGCTTAGGATGTACTCCGCCACCGGGCCCTCATCAATCAAAAAGTATGTCACTTAAGGCTATTAATACTGTTTCGTTTGATCTAACTTTTGGTGTTGTGGGGTGTGATAATATTGGTATTGTGCCCATCCTTGATGTGTTGTTTGTTGGTCTCTAGCTTTTGTGGGATGTGATTATACGGTTTATCCTATTCTTAATGTTCTACCAATCTCCTATTGACGTGGAGTGTGATCGTGATATTGATTGGTGAGCTATGGATGATGCGTGGAGTGTGATCGTGATATTGATTGGTGAGCTATGGATGATGCAGTTTAATTCTTGGAGAATGTTTGAGGATCAAGTTTGTGGAAAGACAATTAATCTGGATATTGAGTGTATCCATGAAGTTGAGAATCTTGCTTTTATTTTGTTGGTAGAGTCTTTGATTAATTCTGGTATTGAGTATTTCCCTGTTCCAAGGGTTAAGTCACTTTAGCCAGAGTTTTAGGTTGAATGCATGTCCCCACTTGTGAGTGCCACTAAGAGCCTTTGTGTAAGCTCCTAAGTTTGGACTTCCCGAGAAGTCACCCAGCCCAGTACTATTCAAACCCAAGGACGCTTAACTCCAACTATCCCAAGACCCTTAACCGATTGGAAAAGGGGGTGCACTCTTGTTCATGGGCCCTTTCCCTCTATATTTGAACCCCAATGGATCGCTTACAATCCACCAGGGGGAACAAACTGGACTAGCCAGATGTCAATCAACATGTGGTGTGATTCCCTTAGCCAACCAACAGAGTCGGACCCGAGACCTCTCTGATACCAAATGTAAACTCCTACGTTTGGACTTCCTGGGAGGTCATCCAGCCCAGTACTATTCAAACCCAAGGACACTTAACTCCAACTATTTCAATACCCTTAACCGATTGGAAAAGGGGGTGCACTCTTGTTCATGGGCCCTTTCCCTCTATATTTGAACCCCAATGGATCGTCTCTCGAATCGTTCCCTTTGGTTGCTTACATTTTGCTTTACTATTACTCATGAGGAGTTTATATATTCCCTTGAGAATGTGAATGTTATTATTGATTTTCCCATATCAAGTGTTGAGTTGTGTGTTCAAAAGGTTAAGTGGTGTGAATCTTTTGCTTATATTGTGGCTGAAATATTTAACGAAAGGAAATCCCCTATTGACCAAGCTTTAAGCATATATTCTTTTAATTTTCCATTTTTGCATTGCCAGTTGTTGCAAATTCCTCTTCCAATGCTTTTCTATCTACTTTTTCTTCTTCCAAAATTGTTTTTCCTCAATTTTTCTCGTTTTCTCCTTTTTGCCTTGACACTTCAAACTTTTTTTTTCTTTAGAGGAGGGGGTAGAGGAGACGGATGGGAGTCCGGCCCCGATGATGGAGTGAGGATGAGCAAATACGATAGTGGAGCAAGGGCGAATGATATAGATTGTGGAGTAAGGACGAGCATAGCGAGTTTGAACGAAACATCCAACCCCGATGTAATAAGGCCGAATAGATACGATAGTGGAGTGAGGCTGGACATAGATGGCAGAGTGAGGACAAGCACAGTAAGTCCAAAAGGAGTTAATGTTTCAAATCTTTTTTTCTTCGAGGAGGGGATAAGGAGAATGTGAAAGACGAATGGAGTGAGTCTAACCTCCCCAATGCAAAGTTATGGTTGTGTGGTTAGTTTGAGCATTTGGGAGTTGCATAAAGAGTTGCAACTGGTTCATCAAAGTTCTATACTAGGCTAATGATTATGCCATAGCTTTAGATTTTATTTCAGTCATGGTTATTAGCAACTTTATTGGTGGTTTTGTGGGAGTTTTAAATTCTTGTAGTAATTTATAATTGCCCAACAGAAGTTCCAGATGTTCCACTTGACTTATTATTATCACCTTTTCATCTTCCAAAAGGGAGGGTGGTGTAAAGTTTGTAAATACATATATGTATATATATGTATTACCCTAGCTAGGTAATCCACTAATTATAGTAGTATAACATATCGACTGTCCATTAAGGACTAAATCTAATCTATCCATTCTTGTATATAAGTAGGGGCCTAAATTTTAAATAATATACCTCTTCCTTTATTCTAAGTACTCACAATATATATTTTATATATTATATGGCTTTTGGGATGGATCCAAATCTTAAAATTTGGATTCACTGCAATATCTTAATATGGGGGGTTTATGACATTGGAAAAGAACTAGATATTGGTATTATATTTGAATTTGATATATATTTATAAATAAACATTTACTTATAAATTACTCATAAAATAACAAAGGACATTTTTTAAAGCTACACTCAAATGGATTTTATAGTAATAAATGTATATTCAGTAATACTAAATATAGTGAATTTATTCTGTAAATTAGGTCAGAAGGTAAAACCTCTATTAAATAGGAAATATTGCCACTCAGATCTAAATATTATTTAAATTTAAATTTTTTAAAAATACCTGTTTAATAAAAATATTGCCACGAAAACATTAAGAAATTATTCTTTCGTGTACCAGAATATTTGAAAATATTTTTAATGACTCCTTTTGCTCTCTCTATTATCAGATCTGTATAGGACTACATTAAGTTGTACATTCTTGAGGTCAGTAGGAAGGCATTGATTTGCTTGTTACAACTTACAAGTTCCAAAGGCATTAGTTTGGTTTTGGTACAAGATCCAGGCAGGACAACATGCTTGGAATACAAGGAATGGAGAGAGGCCACCTTGAAACAAAATCCATCACCTAGTAAGCTTTTAATAATTGGTTTCTTTGGATTGATCAAGCATGCCCAATATCTCTATTTGTTTGTTCAGAAAAGCAAATGCACTTAAATTTTGAAAGAATGTGAAGGTGACGTTTCCAATTTTGAACTTTTGTAAGAAAAACAAGTTACTCATTTTAAAAGACTTTTAGCTATACAAATATGTAGCTAAATATGTTTACTAGCAAACCAAAATACCAATTACTATTAGTGTTTAGACAATTTGATTGGTACAGAAGACCATACCAGTTGATTTATATTGTGTTGGTTTTACCAATTGCTTTACTCCTCTTGCATAACACTGCAAAGCAAAACACTATCCCTCTTCCTCCTCCTCTTGTGATTACTATTACTATAATATGTATTATTATTATAAGCATTAGTAACATTCTTCATGGTTGCCTGCAGATGCAGCTTCTTGGCTATAGGAACTTGCTGGAGATGGTGGGATTTCCAAAGCTCATCTCTCAAAAGGCTCTTGAAATGCAACAAAAGCTGCCAGAATCTCCAAGGATGAGTATTAGAATGGTGAAGAGAAAAGTTTAGCATTTTTGTTTCTTTGCTAAGGCGAGATAGCTCAGATGGTAGAGCGCTTGCCATCAAAATATGTTTGATTATTGGACAGTTCCAGGCGTTTTGACCGATTTTACTGGTGTTGACCTTTGGGGAGCTATGGATGGATGTTGCACCGTGAGACTGTCAACAGAGCCATGCATAGATATTTATCTTGTGTTTCTTTTTCCCACTTTTTTGCAAACGAGTAAAAAAGTTTCGTTCACTGCAAGTCCATTAGGATTGAGCCTGGAAAGGAGTTGCCATCAAATTAAAGATGTCTTATCTTTTTGAAATATTGACCACTTCGTGATTGTGAGATTAAATCGCTGTCCACATCTAGGTTTGGGCTCCAGTTCTTCAAGGTGACGCTCCAGTTCGAGCCCCAGCGCCAGCTGCTTTCGTTCACCCTGCTCGCGGCCACCCTGCTCATCTAGCTCCAGCGCCTGATGCTCGCCACCACGATCCAGCTCCAGCAGCAGCAGTGTACCATCATCATCACGGTGATGGAGCTCCTCTGGTTGTTCACCACCATCACCATGGTCACCACCATGGTCACCACCATGGAGGACGCCACAACCACCACCACCACCACCACCACCACCACCATCGTCGCGAGGGTCACGACGCAGCAGTGGCCACACCAACACCCGCAGCAGTAGTTACAGTGGTTCGGAGGACGCCGTGGTCGCTGCTCCAGCTTCTTCTGTGGGTTTTGGTTGCGATCTTGGTGCTGCTCGCATTCTTTTTGCTCGTGCGATGGATGTTCTCTCGGAGGAAGCAGCGCAGTAATGCGATCTTTCAGGATCCCGGGTGGCAGATCGAAGTTGTGGTGGACGATTCTCTGACTGAGAAGAAACAGCTGGAAGCTCACACTCGTGGTTCGCACAGCAATGGCACTCTGGGATTCTCCTCAAAGTGTCCTGCCAACACTGGCAGTGACGCGTAAGTCAGCACAGTGCATGCCTTGTCACATGGAAGATTGTGTACAAACAATCTTCAAGGAGATGAAGTTGCAGAGCAACAAGACAGCAGGGTCTTGCTCACGGACGGTGAAGATCACATACAAGGGTCCACTGGTGGAAGTCACCAGACTTGGAAGTTATTGCGCAGCTGGCTCGGAACATGGACTGGAAAGTAGAGCAGGAACCTACCAAGTTTCGATTTGACTGAGCTATCCTCTAGAGGTGACGGGGGAGCAGACGTTAGTGCACCTCCAAAGGCCAGAGAAGTTGCTTGAGACGAAAGGTTTGAGAAAAGGTAACGTACTACTTTTGCTCTCTGTTCTTGCAGGTGCTCAAATCTCAACTTCGATGAGAAGAAGCAGAGCAGGGCATAGCGGCCAGATAGGTTTCTCCAGAGTCAAGAGCATCATAAGCCAGGAATCAAGCAAGTGCAAAATTGTGGAAGTATGGTCGAAGTCTACACTGCGGCTTGCAACACAGGTTGTTTGACAGGATGGGACGAAGAACAGGATAGGTTGGTCTACCTCGCAAATTAACCCAATGCATTCGTCGCAAGCAGCCTCGTGGACATGTTGAAGCATCAGAAGTGTTCAGGAGGACAAAGAAACACGACGTTGGTTGCCTGGAACACGATCATCATGGGACATGCACGTCTTCTATCAGATGCAACGAGAAGCTGGCCTGCCTCCAAACGCTGAGACTTTGCATGGAGCAGCAAAACGTCGTTTCCTGGGATTTGCCAAGAACAACCTTTGCTCTTGAGTGCTATGAGCAAGCCGCAGACTTTCATGGTGGCGCTCAAGGCATGCGGTGACTTAGCAGAGAAGAGGCTCCACTCGCAGATCTGGGAGAGAAATCTGGAGGGAATCCACTACTCAGCGTGGTCGCTCAATGAGAGAAAAGCTTTTCTTGGGAGGTTGGTAAACTTTGCAAGGAAAGAGTGTCATGCAAGGTTGATGGTACCTGAAAAGACGCGAAAGGAACTTGGTGAAGAGATAAAAAATATGAGAGACAATACTTATCTCTTAATTAATTTGCTGTAGTATCATTCATTGAGTAATTTAGTTATAAACTTATTTGAGATTAATATTATAGTAGAATAAACAAAAATAAACTAGAAAGTGTTTATACTGAAGTTTATAAATTATAATCAAAAAGATTAATCTAAATGAACAACAACTATTAGATATTAAAATATCCTAGAATCTCCAAACATAGTTTAAGTATATTCAATACCATAGAAGCTTATTCACGAACCTATTTACATTATTATATAGAACTTTTTTCGCAAAACTTCTTTGATTAAACCCATATTAAACTTGTTAGTTAAGTTTCTCCGAGATTTTGTTGTTGATTAGATGTTATGGTTTTCTTTTAACCATGCTCTGTACAAATATATAACTTTTATAATTATAATTCAAGTTCTTTAAATCTTTTTTAATTTCATATTAGTAGACGAGAAACAAAAAACATATGAACATTACAAATACTTGGTCAAAGGAAGCAAACACAGCATACTCAAAAGCATTATAGTTGAAAGTAAAAAATAGCCATCAAGCAGGAATACCATCATTATGAGTATATAATTCTCAAGTATGGAAGTGATATTATAAATGGGAAGCTTTACAACATCATAATCAACCAATTCCCAAGTTGCAATTACATATAAACATTAAAATTCTGAAATCTTTCATCCTTTGCATAGGATGGATCCAAATGTTAAAGTTTGGATTCATCATAACGTCTGAACATGAGGTGAAAAAAATAGATATTGGTATTGTATTTGAAACTAAAATAAACTTTATCTATAAATTACACTGAAAACAATATAGGGCATTTCTTATAATTTCACTCAAAGAGAGAGTTAATTCTTCAATAGAAGAAAAACGTGCAACCATCACGAAACTTAAATATTAACGACCTTGTCTAGATCAGCTGAAAGAAGGCACAAAGAAACTTGCCAAGCATCAGCAAGACAAAAGCACACACTTTACTTTGGACAACTCTCTATCATGAAATCAAAAAAGATTTAAAGAACTTGAATCATAGTTACAAAGTTGTACATTTGTACAGGACAGAATGTAACATCTAATCTACTTGGAGAAGCTTGAGTCCCAAGTTTTCAAGTTAAGTTTAAGTGACCGATATATAATTTCCTATATAAATAACCATTTGTGAAATATGATCCAGAGCATGATTGTCTCTGATATTTTTATCTTTTGACCATGGTGTGCCCCCTAAGATCCTTTCGCCTGTTTTCATCTTTGTTTGGGTTTTGTTGATGGCTCCGTCAATCTTGCATCACACTCTTTCTCCATTTTCCTCACAAAGTTTACCAACAAGCTCCCGAGATGAGCAACACCTCCTAATACCCTCTCCACAATAAGATTGTATGTCCATTCCCGTCCCTGAAATAACATGTCATTGATGAAAAAGTCAAACAACAAGATACTTACCATGTGTAAGGAGATAAGCTCCAGAGACTTCACAGCTTTTCATGAAACTACCAAGCTTCAGTTTCGCCTTCACAAGAAGGTACTTGACTTACGTGATGCTTAGGCCAAGATGGTCGAGCTAGTTAGAAGTCTCTGACTTCAAGCTGTTTTAGCTATAAGATGAAACAAAAAAGCTATGAACTAAAAACTATAGTACCTATGAACATCATGCTTTGTAAGGCACTCTCCAGGTACTTCAAATGAGTAGTGCAAGAGGAAGTGCCGGAGTAATACTGAACTTGGGGCAGAAAACTTCTTGAGATGCAGCCACGTCTCCACACTTCCTATAGAATGTGATGAGTGAGCACGCGAGTAGTGGATTCCGTCCAGATTTCTCTTCCAGATCTGCGAGTGGAGCCTCTTCGCCTAAGTCGCCCCGTGCCTTGAGCGCCACCACGAAAGTCTGAGCGTTTGGCTGCTGGCTTGCTCATAGCGCTCGAGAGCAAAGGTTGTTCTCGGTGTATCCCAGGAAACGATGTTTTGCTCGGCGTTTGGAGGTAGGCCAGATTCTCGTTGCATCCGATAGAAGAAGTGCATGTCCCGTGATGATCGTGTTCCAGGCATGTTTCTTCGTCCTCCTGAACACTTCTGACGCTTCCACATGTCCACGAGGCTGCTTGCGACAAATGCATCGGCTTCGTATTCACAATTTGTGAGGCGAGAGTCTTGCTTTCCAGGATAGGTAGACCAACCTATCCTGTTCTTCGTCCCATCCTGTCGAACAACCTGTGTTGCAAGCCGCAGTGTAGACTTCGACCATACTTTCACAATTGCACTTGCTTGATTCCCAGCTTATGATGCTCTTGACTCTGGAGAAACTTATCTGGCCACTATGCCCTGTACTGCTTCTTCTCTCGAAGTTGAGATTTGAGCGCCTGCAAGAATAGAGAGCAAAAGTAGTACGTTACATTTTCCCAAACCTTTCGTCTCGAGCAACCTCTCTGGCCTTTGGAGGTGCACCAACGTCTGCTCCCTTGTCACCTCTAGAGGATAGCTCGTAAATCCTTCATCAAATCGAAACTTGGTAGGTTCTTGCTCTACCTTCCAATCCATGTTCCGAGCCAGTTGTGTCATAACTTCCAAGTCTGGCGACTTCCACCAGTCAACCCTTGTATGTGATCTCTGGGTGAGATCACTGTCAGTGAGCAAGAGCCTACTGCCTTCTTGCTCTGCAACTTCATCTCCTTGAAGATTGATTCTACACAATCTTCCCTGTAACAACACATGCACTGTGCTGACTTACGTGTCACTGCCAGTGTTGGCAGGACACTTTGCGGAGAATTCCAGTGTACCATTGCTGTGGGAACTACGAGTGTGAGCATCCAGCTGTTTCTTCTCAGTCGGTGAATCGTCCACCAGAATTTCCAGATGATCTGTCACTTCGATCTGCCACCCGGGCTCCTGAAAGATCGCATTCCTGCGCTGCTTCCTTTGAGATAACATGCATCGCTCAATCACGAAATGCTCTCCACAGTATAGGTATGATATTTCAAAAAGAGAAATGGATATCTTTCCAATCCTAATGTCCTACTTGCAGTGACACGCCACTTTGCATACTTTGAATAACGAAACTCTTTTTTTCCTCGTTTTTCAACTTAGCACTCATTGAATGTGATCATGGAGACACAAGCCATCAGCGTGCACAAACTACTTCCCTACAGGAAACTGGGGAAAAGAAACACGAGATAAATATCTATCCATTGCTGTTTTGATAGTCTCACGGTGCCCAACCGAAAGCATGAGACTGATAGATGCAAAAATGCAAGTTGGATTATCTTTGTCATGTAGATGGCATCCTTGTTGTCTTCACGCTCCTGCCTACCAGTCTTCTTTTTCTCGGCCGGTGGAGGTCTCTTATTATGGTTGCCTCTATTGCAGACACAACATATCAAAGTAATTTCATAATGTCAGAGGCAAAAGCAAAAGAATTAACCCATCTGGGTACTGGAATAAAAGCCAGTTTGTCACAGACGGTAGAGCAGCAATCCAGTGACCCAACAGTGGAGGGAACTAGCACCATCCGGTTTTACTTCTTCCTAGCTCCTCAAGTGGTCAACCATAGTCAACACCAGTAAAATCGGTCAAAACGCTTGGAATGATTGAAAATAGTTGGAGATGCCGGGTATCAATCCCGGTGCCTCTCGCATGCTAAGTGAGCGCTCTACCATCTGAGCTACATCCCCTTAGAATAGAAACAAAAAAGCAAAGCTTTTCTCTTCACTAATCTAGTACTCATCCTTGGAGATTTGGGTGTGTTTTCTCACATTTCAAGAGTTTTTTGATTGATTCTAGAGCTCTAGCTATGGAGGAAAATACTCAAGGTCATGAGATCTCATCTTGGCAACGTCTTATTAAGTGCTCCAGGTTTGAGGCCGAGGGATTTGTGAAGCATTGTCGCGAATGTGATTTCGGGTATCGAAAGTTACTTGTTGGCCAGTCCTTACGGACACTCTTACCTTACTGTTGCGATGGCAGGAGGTCGGTATTGCTAGACCCATTATCAGTCTCCGCCTAAGCTAGTTGAGAAACTGGTCTTCGCGTGTGCACTTGACCAGATGGGCATAAGGACGGAATTCCTAAGTGCTATTAATCAAGCATACTTGACCTGGTTGGAGAAATTCATTCGTTAACTTACACTTGCTAGTGTTGGGAACCCCTACGATATTGAGCTTAGTCCCTCAATATCGCTAGATGATAACTTACTGTGTCTGCTAAACACCTTCGCTATCATGCTCTTTGTGTTAGTCTCATTTCGGTCCTAAATGCTATTTATGGAAAGTGTCTAGATTTGCTCATTTGGCATATCTATGGAATGTAGAGATTGTTCTAAACACAATGGTGTTCGTCCCGTGTCCAAATTTGCAATCTAGGAACATTCCATATTTAGTAAGTTTTGAGTTTGTCCCAGAGACTAACTCCTGATACTAAGGGAGGCTTGGGGTGAAAGCCCAAAGCGTGTGTTCCTCAAGAGGGGGGGGGCTATGAGGGGTTCCAAATGTATAGTAGGGATAGTGGGTAAGTTGGGCATGGCCGACCAACCTAAGGCATAGTCTAGTTCCTGCTTGCGTGCCTATCCTTGTTCTGCGCCCGGCTTGGGTCTAAGCCCAAGTTCCACACCATGCTAGCTGGTGGAGTACCCATGTCCTCACGTTAGGCCACCGGTATGCCGAAATAGCACCAGACTCCGTTTGGCTCCGTTTTGCGTGCTAGTCCTGGCATTGGGATGCTGGTTACTCTAGGTCTATTCCAAGTCACTCCGGGCTCCTATCCCTTGCTCCTTGGGCTTTATGCTCGGGAGTTTCTCCGTGGTTCGGTTCCGTCACTCCTTGGCTTCGTGCTTGGGAGTTTGGCACCGTTCTTTTGTTTAGTGGCCCAAGGCCCTAAACCTCGGGTCTCATGGACATGTGGCATGGACACATGGCATATGACATGTGGCATATGTCACGTGGCACAAAGAGGGTTTAGGTTCCGCTTTGTGGTGTTATCCTATGGTAAATCACCATAGGATAATGTAAGCGACTAATTTTTCCATTCTACTTTAGTCACTTAACCACACCTTCGACCACTTGGAGGAGTCTCACTCACAACCTCCTTAAGTCCAATTCAGGACTTGGGACTTGCTAGCCCCAAGAATGGCATCCATGCCACTCAACACTTGCACCTGGTCCAAGTGCTCCACGTGTCCGGTCCCAAGACCGACACCCAAAGGTACCACTGACATCTCGGCCCGTTACGCTAAGGCCATGCCCATTCACCTTTGCTGCACTAGTGGTTCAATACCACTTGCATCACCATCCCGTCTCTCCAAGACTGGGCTATCGGTCCACGAGTGGTCATCCTAGATCCACTCCTTAGCATCCTTAGGATGCCCACAGACCTGGGGAATCGCCTTCCCCAAAGTCCCTTTGTCAATTCCTACCAAGTCCCTTTTTGCCCCTGGCCGTGTTTGCCAACACTGCCACTGGATTGAGGCCCACAGGCCCGACCACTAAGTCCCATGGTCCTCTGGGACTTCCTCACCACACGACTGTGTCCTTGGTCACTACCCCAGAGGACTGCTCCTCTTCCTTTCCACAGTCTAGGCCTTTGGGACAACATTTCGGAACACCGTGGCCTTACGCGAGCCACCTGGGTACTCTCCCCGCCTTTCGCCTTTAGGTGCTCTAGCCATGGGCTTAGAGCGAGGTTCCGTTGAGCCACACCTGGTATCCAAGTAGGTAGTGCCACCCACACTTGGACTGGGAGCATCGGCCAGTTGATCTCCCGGGGGAACTAGAGCCGGCTCTTGAACACTTCACCAAGCTACCCCGCTTGTCGGTCCGTGTTCACTCTAGTCTTGGACTTCCCAGTGGGCATCTCATCACCCAACACTGGGTCCGGCCTTCCTGGGCCAAACTGGCCTTTCCTGGCCAAACTGGCTCCACTGCAGTCCTCCCCCTACTATACTTTTGGAGCTCCCCAAACCCCCCAGGGTCTGGGAGACGAACGCTTTGGGCTTTCACCCTCTCAGGCTCCAGACTCGGACTCGGACTCGGACTCGGACTCGGACTCGGACTCGGACTCGGACTCGGACTCGGACTTGGACTCGGATTCGGACTCGGACTCGGGCTCGAGCTCGGTCTTGGCCTCGGCCTCGGTCTCGGTCTCGGTCCCGATCTCGGTCTCGGTCTCGGTCTCGGTCCCGGTCTCGGTTCCGGTCTCGGTCTCGACTTCGGACTCCATCTCGGACTCCATCTCGGACTCCATCTCGGGTCCATCTCGGACTCCACTTTGGACTCCAACTCGGGTCCATCTCGGGTCCACCTCGGACTTCATCTCGGACTCCATCTCGGACTCCATCTCGGGTCCATCTCAGACTCCATCTCGGACTCCATCTCGAGTCCATCTCGGACACTCCCACGTGTCATGTGTTGGTCCTTTTGGGTCCCTTTTTGGAGCCTTGCCTTTTGCTCGCTTCGTGCTCGTTCCTTGAGCACTTCGTTGGGAGTTCCACTCCCGCTCTTGACTTTTCAAGTCGGAGCTTTTGGTCCAAACGTATTACGCTCGTTTGGCTCTCGCTTCGGCCACTACCATGTGGCGCCCTTCCGGCTCCACTTTGGGGCCTAGGGATTTTGTGTCTCACAACTCCACCACCCATAGACGAAGTTCGATGTCCTCATCGAACGGTAAACCCTTTCATAAAGTAACACCCACATGTGTTACCATTTCCATCTTTGGCACCTAGCCAATCTTTGTCTATGGTTTGTCATCAAAGGCTCACCATGCCTTGTCCATCCTTTAAGGAGCGTAGTCTCTCCAATTTAGAGACTGATTGGACCACATGTAATGGTTCATCCTTTTATTGGTTTAGTTCTCGCTAAACCTCTTAGAGACCCTTCTCTAAGTCAATCCCACTACTCCTTCTCGAGTAGTCTCAATTTCCATCGATATAACCTTTGCACTTTGGAACTTTGAATTTTTGACTTCTTGGAGTCAATTTCCTAGGTGTCTCTGACACCTTGCCTTGCACCTTTTGTGCAACTCCACTTCCCATCCTAGGAAGTTCTCTACTCGAGGGCACCATCATCCTCTCTTCTATTTCGTGCTAAAGTTCCAGTTATCATGCTTTGTGCTAGGGCTGTTCATGGCCCTATCATTTGGCTACCTTACCGCTCCCTCCCTTGGAGCTTCCACTTTCGCCAACTCGGAGCATTTCGGAATCCCTCCTTGGAAACACACTTCCTTTCCCGCAACTTGTTAGCGTCCAACACATTAGTGTTCCTCGCCTAACTTTGTCACTTGGATTCCTTCCAAGGGATTCCACGGCCCTATCTTGGCCACTCATCTTTTGCTCCTATCCGTTGATTGTTGCACCAAGCAACATCGAATCTCTACCTCCCTCCTTGAGGTATTGTTTCGGTTCCATAGCAAAGACTCTTCTTTGCCAAGTCCGGAGGACGTTCACCCCTAGTACGTCTCTTTAGCATCTTCTGCTATGGGCTCTATCCACGGCCCAACTTCGTGACCCTCCTATGGGTCTTTTATAGAGACTACTTTCCTCGGACTCACTATGCCATCGCACGGACATAGTTTATTTCCCTTAGGTGCTCTTCCCACTTGGTTATCACAACCAAGCCACACCACCTTAAACAGTTCAATTTCAACATTTTTGAACCAGGAACTTCATTCCTTAGCCAACCAAGTGATCTGGCCATAAGATCACCTAGTGATCTCTCCTTGGCACCTTAATAGAGTTGCCAAGAGGTACTTGGTTTTCTAGACCTCCAAGTTGTTGACTATAACCCCGGGGGCATCCCCCACACTTGGCGGTGCACCCAAACTAGCCCTTACGGCCAAGGGTTCATAGCAACTGAGATTAGGTGTCCCCATCTCACTCACCACGACCTTGGTGCCACTTGCACCAAAGTGTTCAAGTTAGATATGCTGAGCTTTCACACTAAGCAATCTAACCGTGCATCACGACTCCGAGGCATCCCTCGCTTGGCGGTGTGCCAAAACCAGTCTCCCCACTGAGAGTCCATGACCACCGAAATATGAGTGTCCTCATATTCCAAACCATCACCACGCCCTAGTGATTTGGGACTCGAACCCAAGCACTAGAGGGTCGGGACTCGAACCCAACCTCCGTATATGCATCTACGGACAGTATCACACTAAATGCCTGGCGTGACTCCCCACGCCGGTGCACCAACTTATTTTTAAAGCGCGCTACAGATCACAGCTTAGGAACCTAGTTCCTCCACACTGCCAAGTCCTCTCACTTGACATGTCTGTGATCATGCATGGACTCCTCCATGCTCGGCCCCATGGCCCACCCCTTTTGAAGTTATCACCTTCAACTAGGGTATTTGTTCCCCCGACGTGCCAATCTCGCTTGGCAAGTCCTCCGACCACTGTAACATGGTTCCTGCATAAGCGTGAAAGTCCTTGACCATCAACTTTCGTTCAAAGTCCTCTCTTTGAACCCTCGGGAACTACTTCCCTAACCTTGATAGCCTTGCCTCATGGCAAGCTTCAAGACCACGCTTCTGCTGCGCCACTCTGATTTCGCGCGTTCCATGAACCATTTACACTTGGCCTTTCTAGGTACTAAACTACCTAGAATCATCTTTGGGAACCTTGAAGGAACTCTGTCCCTCAGCTTGCTAAGGCCTCCCTTTTTGCAAGCCTTCAAAATGCCACATAGTCTAACATGGACAATTCCATATTTTAGACTCTCCATGGCCTCACGGTTGCTAGCGGCAACACCCTCGAGCCCCCACTTGATTCTCCACTCCCAGCTGGCATAACCAACCTTGGTTATGCCCTTTGATTTCTATGGTTCGGTTCTATCCCCTTACTTCTTGCTTTTTGGCTTCACACCTTTCCTTTGGTCATTTTCCTCCAGACGAGGAGGATAGCTTTGCACTTTCTATCACGCTTTAGCAAGTATTCTTAGGGATGAACCTACTCAATAGCCTAGGGAGTGGTTCCTCAATCCGGGCATGCTCACCTTATAATCCCACACACTGGGATTACATTGTTGCTTATGGGCCTTTACATGCCCATCACTAGCCTTGCCAAAATTCCATTTTTGGCTTTGTCCAACTCGGGTAGACAGTCCTCTCCTATCTCCGCAACCTTGGACATTTGGATAGCACCTTCTATCCATCATTCGCTAGGGACTTAGTCCCTTGGGCTTTATCCATTGCCCTCGCGACATCAAACACCACCTTCTGGTGTTCTAGAGTGTCCGGGTGTCCCAATGATAGCTTTCTTGACAATGAGTATTTCCTTTTATGACATTGACTTACTATATCGCAACACAAGCAATTTATCCCCCGTAAGGGTATATCCAACTTCCTTATGCTATTAAGAAGTCTTGGGTAGCTACCTTCTACCCGTTTAACCAGTTATTTTGCACCTCTTGCTTAGTTGCCTCATAGTTGTCAAGTCCTACAACTCATTGCTTGGTGCTTTCACACCTCCATCATTATCTGGGTCACCACACTCCAACTGCATGCTCTGCAGCTTAAGCTATGCCATTCCCATTTCCATTGGGATTCCTTTGGCAAGGGGTTCTCATGAACCCACCAACATAGCCTCAAGGTATCACACCTTGGCACATTTGGTGTCTCCACACCATCGGCTCCACGAGCCTACCTCTATGACATTTCCCTTTCGTGTCTAAGTCTTTGCCAAGACTAACACCGCTCTTTCTCATGCCAACCATCCGTTAGCACTGCCCCATAGAGGTCACACACAACTTTATGTCAAAGTTGTTTTCTTCTGGGAACACCTTTCCCATAACTTTAGCATGGCACATTTAGCCATCGATGAGATACCCTCTGTTCTCATCCTTGGATCCTATGATCCCCACCCCCATCGTTTGTGGGGTACAACACACCTCAGTCCAAATGCTTCCATCAGTCCTTTTAGGACCATCCCTTGACTCTACTTGAGTCATCCAGCAGTTTTGGACTTGGTTAATCCACAGACCCGTAAGGTCCTACTTGTGAGGCACTAGCTCACTGGAATACACTTCTTGCATTCCTGTCCTACTCAAAACGACTATTTTCACAAGTGTTACTCCGACACTTGATTTTGTTCTCTGGGGGCAACCTTTGCCCCTTAGGACTACTTGTCCATGTGATGAGAATACCAACTCATCCACTTAATACACCCCCAACTCCTTGGGTTGTTCCAGCATTTATTAGAGGTAGCCCCGGCTACCATTTCAAGGACTTGAGTCCTCTTCTGTATTTGACCTTCCACGGTCATTACCTTTGGTCTCACATTCATGAGCACCAACCTCAACTATATGAGGATAATCTTGTGACTCCTTTATTGTTTTGGAGTCTCTATCTTTCCCGTGATCCCAACTTTAGTTGTTTACCACAACAACCTAAGCCAATTTGCTGAGACAAATGCTCATCCAGATCACATCCTCAACTCAATGAGGAAAACCTTGCACTGTTCCCAAGATCCCAAAGTCGTTCCATTATTGGCCCTTTTCTATCCACCACCTCATCTACAAGTTCACACATGAACTGTAATGGAGAGCCATGTCTTCCAGACTTGCTACTCCTCAAGGATAGGCCCACTCCTTGGACCTTCTGATGCCAACACTAGTGGTGATATACTTGAGCACCAATAAAAGTCGGACTAAGGAACAGCTCCGATACCAAATTGTAAGCGACTAATTTTTCCATTCTACTTTAGTCACTTAACCACACCTTCGACCACTTGGAGGAGTCTCACTCACAACCTCCTTAAGTCCAATTCAGGACTTGGGACTTGCTAGCCCCAAGAATGGCATCTATGCCACTCAACACTTGCACCTGGTCCAAGTGCTCCACGTGTCCGGTCCCAAGACCGACACCCAAAGGTACCACTGACATCTCGGCCCGTTACGCTAAGGCCATGCCCATTCACCTTTGCTGCACTAGTGGTTCAATACCACTTGCATCACCATCCCGTCTCTCCAAGACTGGGCTATCGGTCCACAAGTGGTCATCCTAGATCCACTCCTTAGCATCCTTAGGATGCCCACAGACCTGGGGAATCGCCTTCCCCAAAGTCCCTTTGTCAATTCCTACCAAGTCCCTTTTTGCCCCTGGCCGTGTTTGCCAACACTGCCACTGGATCGAGGCCCACAGGCCCGACCACTAAGTCCCATGGTCCTCTGGGACTTCCTCACCACACGACTGTGTCCTTGGTCACTACCCCAGAGGACTGCTCCTCTTCCTTTCCACAGTCTAGGCCTTTGGGACAACATTTCGGAACACCGTGGCCTTACGCGAGCCACCTGGGTACTCTCCCCGCCTTTCGCCTTTAGGTGCTTTAGCCATGGGCTTAGAGCGAGGTTCCGTTGAGCCACACCTGGTATCCAAGTAGGTAGTGCCACCCACACTTGGACTGGGAGCATCGGCCAGTCGATCTCCCGGGGGAACTAGAGCCGGCTCTTGAACACTTCACCAAGCTACCCCGCTTGTCGGTCCATGTTCACTCTAGTCTTGGACTTCCCAGTGGGCATCTCATCACCCAACACTGGGTCCGGCCTTCCTGGGCCAAACTGGCCTTTCCTAGCCAAACTGGCTCCACTGCAGTCCTCCCCCTACTATACTTTTGGAGCTCACCAAACCCCCCAGGGTCTGGGAGACGAACGCTTTGGGCTTTCACCCTCTCAGGCTCCAGACTCGGACTCGGACTCGGACTCGGACTCGGATTCGGACTCGGACTCGGGCTCGGGCTCGGTCTTGGCCTCGGCCTCGGCCTCGGTCTCGGTCCCGATCTCGGTCTCGGTCTCGGTCTCGGTCCCGGTCTCGGTTCCGGTCTTGGTCTCGACTTCGGACTCCATCTCGGACTCCATCTCGGACTCCATCTCGGGTCCATCTCGGACTCCACTTTGGACTCCAACTCGGGTCCATCTCGGGTCCACCTCGGACTTCATCTCGGACTCCATCTCAGACTCCATCTCGGGTCCATCTCGGACTCCATCTCGGACTCCATTTCGAGTCCATCTCGGACACTCCCACGTGTCATGTGTTGGTCCTTTTGGGTCCCTTTTTGGAGCCTTGCCTTTTGCTCGCTTCGTGCTCGTTCCTTGAGCACTTCGTTGGGAGTTCCACTCCCGCTCTTGACTTTTCAAGTCGGAGCTTTTGGTCCAAACGTGTTACGCTCGTTTGGCTCTCGCTTCGGCCACTACCATGTGGCGCCCTTCCGGCTCCACTTTGGGGCCTAGGGATTTTGTGTCTCACAGATAAAGGGTAAAAACTACGTGCGCTACATTTGGTATTAGAGGATACGTCTCAGCGAGTCCTATACAATGAGATTGGGCAACTAGTCTCGTTGCATACGCAGCAATGAAAATGATGATCCGAGTGGGTACACGTTTTGGTGCAAAGGCTTCGCAATTGTTCCTTGGGTATGAAATTTGGTTACCTTTTTGCTCCATATTATGTGAGCTTGCTCTTGGGCTCATAGGGTGGACTGAGTTGTTCCATTTACACGAGTTTGTGCTTGGGCTCGTGAGTGAGGCACATTAGCAACTCAAAATTATACTTTGAGTTGGCAAGATTAATGTAAGCCGATCGATAGTTCTTGTGGTTCTGTAAGTTGTTCCATGTACCATGGGTGAAAGCAAACCTCATTGGGTTTGCTATGAGTGGCAAATAGGCTGGTCCATAGCTGTTTAGCACGGCACTAGTGGATCCTTCCTAAGCATGATTATGAATGGATCAATCAAGACTGTAGGGATTAGTCTATTGATTCAGGTAATCATTATTGTGCTCTCTCATAAACTTTTCTTGGATTGGACTAAAGGCAGTGTGAAAGCAAGCTTGAGGTTTAGTCAAAGATGAGGCCAAAAAGAGAGTCGTCAAGGACGAAGGATTAAACACGTAAATCATCTTCTTTTCTTGGAGGGATGATTTGCAACGAAGTGTAACTCATTGCTCGTGTTCACATCATGCAATCAAGAATCCTATCTTGATGCATGTTGGAAATGATGGTCTTACAAGTGGTCAGTTATGGGATGGATAGCGGTGAAGCGCTATACCATTTTGTCTAGGCTTGCTATTGGAAGACTTGGGTTACAATGCTCAATTCTTTTCTGGGGAACCTTGCTATTGCTCCTTGAGTAGCTTGGTGTTAGATTAGTTTTGAGTTTGATTGGAAAGACAGTGGCATGAGTTTGTCCGTGTTGTGAACAAAAGTTAGTGGTCTTCAGTGTTGTAATCTCTATTGGTGGAGTGTGGCATTTTTGTTGCATTTTGTCGAATTGAGTTGGCACTTGATGGTCACATGAACTTTTGAAGTAATGATATGGACATTGCTCATAGTGTTGCTTGATTGATGATCAAGTCATTGTGATTTATATCATATCCATGTGATAATGAGCAATGTGTTTATGAAGTTGCTTGAGTAAATGATGATCAACCCCAAAGTGGTTGATGGTGAAGCTAGTCTACTTGCACGAAGTAGCATTGTAGTAGCTTTGACTGGATTCTCGATAGTGATCCATGGTGCTAAACTTAAGTTGGTACTTTGTTTCCTTGAGTTTGCCCATTAAGGTGTTGGAAAATAGCATACATTTGCTATAACTTGTTGGTTGATCTGTTAACACTTGGAGTAAATTGTTGGATAAAGAAGGTGTGTGGTTGAGGCATTAACATCACTAGCACTAGTGTTGGTGGAAGTGGCATTGTTATTTTGAGTGATGAAATTTTTTCCTTAAACCTTGATTTTCCATGTTATTTTTTTTGTTAGTGTTTTGGCTTCATATTGGATCTTGAAGGTGGTTGAAGAAGAATGTTAATGCAAAGGTGGATATCCAAAGATGTGGTCTTCGTGATCAAACCTTGGATGTTCATTTTGCAGTTTTGCAGATGTCGGTGTTGGATTTGGAAGATGGGCAAAGATGTTCAATACTTAAGTATATTGATGGATCATGAGAATTTGTGTCGAGATGAACTTATGTGAAGTTGTTTGTAGGAAGAAGTTGGTCGAGTCTTGGAAGTTTGCAATCCTAGATTAAGAGTCATTCTTTCTCTAGGATGGAAAATTTTCCACAAATTTTCTTAGGCTTTTCCAATGATTGATCTATTGATCACTTTGCTCGAAAACCATTCCATTTTCGAAAGCCAGTACAAACTAGTGAAGGGGTTGAAGTTGACTTCGGTTGGCTTAGACTTTAGTAAGTAGTTTGTATGATGTAGCCCAAAAGGGATGCTGACTTTTGGGGCTAAGGCAATTGAGTTGGATAAAGTTTGGAGTTGGTGTGGAAAAGTGGCTGATACGCTTTTCTAAGAAGGGTGACCCTTATGCCCTTCTTTTATAGTGTTTTGCTTGGTGGCAGGTTGCACCTTGCATTTCGCTAAGACTCTATGAGAGTAGTGAGCTCTCAATGATCTTGACTTAGTCTTGGTGGCCCTGCTCCTTGGCTGAAGATGGTGATGTCTAACTTGGTTGTTTAAGGTTAAGATGTTGGTACCCGTACTATAGCTTTGTCTATGAGGAGGTTGTGTACTGATATGAGTCCATCTCATAGTCTTCACTTTAGTTTCGACTGAGTGTTGATCACATAGCTAGCCTCTTCAAGGCATGCTTAGAGCTATTGACTAAATGCATTTATGAGCTTATTGCGGTTGAGTTGGATTTGAGTGGTCATTTAGTTTGTGCTTGTCTATGAACTTTTATCTCGTACCTGGGGTATTGTGTTCATGTTAGACAAGTATGTGACTCGATGACATGAGTTAGTGTTTGGGTCTTGTGAAGGTAAGTTGAAGGGTGATTGTTAGTTGCTTTGCGACTAATGATTACTTGTAGACTTTGTCAAAAGACTGTTGATACTTTCTTCGCTCGATGATGATTTAGTAGTGATGGGCTTGTTTTACCGGATGATGTTGTGGAGGATCGTGTCGTTAGATTTACATGGTTTTTCCATGTTGACATGTCGACTCTACCTCTGTTGATATCATTTGGTTACATCTAGTCCGTAGTGTTAGATTTCATTGAGTCTTGGACGTGGTGAATCACTCCATGATGATATGTTCTCTATTATTGAGTATTGTTGGAGGATTGATCTCGGATACTAAGTAAAGTATCTTTGACCTTGGTTAGCTTAGTTGCTAGGAAGTTTTGAGTGGTGATTCACTCGTGCTTTCTTCTAGCTTTGTTATAGTGTTGATGGCATTGAAGTGATGCCTTGTCATTGACATTGTTGGTATTGGGATTCAAGTGAAATGAGATGTCTCTCTGTAGGATTGATATTGCATTTCATTAGTCTCGATGCAAATAGCATTGATGATTTGGCTTTAGCTTTATGTTGTAAGCTCTATTTCGTTAAAGTGGGAATTGTCATTATCCCACTTGTAAAATAAGGTTTCCAAACCTTTATATAGTATATAAATATAACAAAATTCAACTGCATTGAGGCACATGCCATTTTATTTTAAACAAGGAAATGTCTACTCAATCACTTCTCCTCCCCTTGCCACTGCTTCACCTCTCTCTTCTCCTTGTCATCGTCGTCCAATTTCTTTCCATCCTTTTAATATTGGCTCAGTTGCTCCGAGTCTAGGTGGAGCCCAAGTCCCCATTCAATCTTTACTTTCCCTTTATTAATAAAACAACTTCGTAGACTTCCAATAACATGCTGTAACACTTTTAGTATAATGCAAATCCTCTTAAAGAATTGTCTTTTAATATTAATACAATGGCATAGAACCCCATGCCATAATAAGTTACATTTTTAAATAAATACATGCCATCTCAGACTGTTATTTTTTGCCTCCAACGCCTATACAATAATCTTGGAATTTCATCACTCTCCACACTATCAGGATTTAAACCCAATAGTAATGCCATCTCTTCTCTAATACGTCCACGCTCATGTTCAGTGGTCAAGTCTGGAAACCTCGTCTCGCCCTTCATTGTTCGGTAGTAGGGGATCACGTCTGCGATGTCGGGTGTTACTGGACTTGCCAGCATCTTCTGCTTCAGTTTCTCCACCCACTCATCAGATACTAGCCTGTGGTTGTATTTGCTTTGGATGTCGATACGGCTCTTGTCGATTGTATATACTTTGTTGGAATAGTAACAAGTACTATTATCTGCGACGATTTTTGCTCTTTCTGCTCTTTGCGGCTCTTCTTTTTGGTGGGTGTAGTGTTTGAACCCGAGGCAATGGCATCACCGAGTAGCTTCTTTTTTGGAGCAAGAGAGTCGGACGTTGGCTTGAGCTTGACCACCCTTTTCTGCTTCGGGGTAGTTTCCAGATCGACCCCCTTTTCCTTCGCTTCGCGAACTGGAGGCACTCTCAACGGCTCAATGTTGGAATATAGTTTTTGAACATCGCCGTAGGTGAGGTCCGTGGATTCCATGTGATCTTCATAGACCCGCAACGTCTTTGAAATTGTGGGCCTCCTGGACAACCTCTCCCTAGCTCCCTCTAGGAATTCCTCATAGCCGCTGCCCCCCTCCGGGAAGCCGCTAGGATGTGCAAGGTGGATCTTGAAGGCGGACGCTGTCTCTACCACAAGTGCTAGTCCATATTCTTGCATGGAACTGCATGGAGTGTCTGTCACTTGGATGAGGATCCCCATGCATTCTTTTCTCCCACCATCTGTGTTGTACAGCCTCAGATCCTCGCCTTCCATCCCAAAAGTCCAACTGGTGAGCTCCTCCCCCTTCTCTGCATCCACATTGACAGTGGCTGGAAGAAGAACGCAATTCCTCGCCTGTTAAAAAATGCACAACAATTAGAGCTGACAGATGAAAAGCTAACAGCTGAAAATAACGTGAGGCCACACGCCATTCACCACTGCATCAGATGTCTTGAGGCTGCATCCTAAGATGGCGTGAGGCTACACGCCATCTATAACCGGACTGCACTCGAGAGCCCAATCGGTGCATGCCAATGTTGCTACTGAATGGCATGTGGCCTCATGCCATTTTCTACTTGGCCTAAAAGACTTACCATTTGAAGCCGAATGGAGGCGTGACAATCGAGGCCAGACTCGCTAGCGAATGTGCACTGTGTGTACAGCGGATCGTAGCAGCAAGGCTACTCTGCCACTTACAGTTGGAGAGTGGCGCTGAAATCTCCTGGGACGCCAAGTGGGCTGCGTGTGGGTGGCATAGTGGGTGGCAGAGTTGGCGGCGAAGTTACAAACTGGGTGTGTTTTGAAGTGGACGCCGATGCACACGAGCGCGATGCGAGCGCGAGTGTGATGCCAGCGCGAGTGGACGCCGATGCATACGAGAAACCTGTAGAGAAGGTAGATGAGCGCGAATGTGAGCGTGATCGCGAGTGGGAGCGCGATGCGAGCACGAGTGTGCGAGCGCGAGTACGAAGCAAAATGCAAAACCTAACCTCACACGCGCGAAATGTCATGACAGTTGGTAATCCCGCAACGTCATCATTCCTCGGACTTGGGCGCCACCATTAATTTCTGGATCGCCGTGCGCATGCATGCACGTGAAATCCAAAAGAAATCCGCAACGTCATCATTCCTCGGACTGCATGCACGCGAAATCCAAAAGAAAGATCATGATTGGGATATCATTTAATACCCTCGCTATATTTATACCATGCATGATTGGATATTCCAAAGCATCTTGTATTTCCAAAAATGCCAAATGTTCAGCTAAATAAAGAATGGTATACAATGTCCTTCTTGATGACCCTGCAAAGAAGCATCTCGATCGGACACCACATGAGACCACACGAGCCTTACAATGTTTCAGGGGCATTTGCCATAGATCCGACCGTTATTTTGCTCCAAGATTCTACAGTTTGGTGTGCATTGATCTTTCCATCGACACTGCAAAGGGACATCACAATCAGATGCGGGATCACAAGAAACCAACTTCACTAACTCTGGTTTCACCAAGATCTATGTAAGGAGTTATGAAATGAAAGAACCCTCTCTATTGAAATGTGTTTATGGTCCTGACATATCAAAGGATTTTGCATCAAGTTCTGTATTTGCATGTTTATCAAGCTACTGAATTGCTAAACCCTAAACCCTAAACATGTGGCAAATGCTGCGTGAAGAAAGATGCCCTTTCTGGGCAAATGCTGTAAGAGGCAGATGCCGAGCAGTTACACGGCGAATAATCTTGGCGCGGATCGCTGACATGGCATGGCAAAGTTCGAATCACTAACATGGCACAGCTGGATCGAGGCAAGGACATGATGTGACAAAGTTCAACGTCCGACAGCAAAGTCTAGAAGCTACTCAGTTTGAAATTTGTCAGAGGAATTATAAGATCTGGTTTGTCAGAGGATTTGATGTGATGTTCAAGCGTGTGGGCTCATGCAATTTTGATCCCAAAAAATGCACCAAAAAATGCTCGGCGTCATCTGGCGTTATCTCTTGAATGGCGTGGGGCCGCATGCCATTTTCAGGGGCACATAGGAGTATATTCCTAGAATATTCTAACACGCGCGAGATTTTTTTGAGTTTTCTGGAGATCCAACCGTTAGATCGCAACTAGATTTTACAGAATGGTATACAATGTCTTTCTTGATGACCCTGCAAAGAAGCATCTCAATCGAACACCACATGAGACCACACGAGCCTTACAATGTTTCAGGGGCATTTGCCACAGATCCGACTGTTATGTTGCTCCAAGATTTTACAGTTTGGTGTGCATTGACCTTTCCATCGACACTGCAAAGGGACATCACAATCAGATGCGGGATCACAAGAAACTAACTTCACTAACTCTGGTTTCACCAAGATCTACGTAAGGAGTTATGAAATGAAAGGACCCTCTCTATTGAAATGTGTTTATGGTCCTAGGGGCATTGTGACATATCAAAGGATTTTGCATCAAGTTCTGTATTTGCATGTTTATCAAGCTACTGAATTGCTAAACCCTAAACCCTAAACCCTAAACATGTGGCAAATGCTGCGTGAAGAAAGATGCCCTTTCTGGGCAAATGCTGTAAGATGCAGATGCCGAGCAGATGTATCTCAGGCTAGCGAAGGGGACAAACGAAAGCTAGCTATAAACATGACGGGATGCAAATAGATTACTAGGCTGGTCCTGCGAAAATCAAAAACCATAATTGAAAACATTGAAAATGCAAAAAGAAAGGTTTATAATATTTTTGAATTTTAAGCAACAAAAGGAATGTAAGTAGGGCATGTGTTTGTAAGTTTAAAAATGCCTCAACCACTTAAATTCCCAAGTAAATAAAGCTGTTTCTATTTTTGGTATAGGTAAACTTTATAGCGTGTGGGCTCATGCAATTTTGAACCCAAAAATGCACCAAAAAATGCTCGACTATCATTATTCTTTGAATGGCGTGTGGCCTTATATTGCCATAAATGGACGTACACGCACAGCATAATTATTCCTTTACACGGCGAATAATCTTGGCGCGGATCGCTAACATGGCATGGCAAAGTTCGAATCACTGACATGGCACAGCTGGATCAAGGCAAGGACATGATGTGACAAAGTTCAACCTCCGACAGCAAAGTCTAGAAGCTACTCAGTTTGAAATTTGTCAGAGGAATCATAAGATCTGGTTTGTCAGAGGATTTGATGTGACGTTCAAGCGTGTGTTATTTTTGAATTCTCGAACTCATTCCTAGGTCTATCATTTTTGTGTGCCGTGTTCTTGGTTCCGTTGAGCGTAGTGAGCGCTGCTTGTGTAAGCGGCGTTGTGAGCTGTGGTTTATGCGTCTACGAGCGGTTGCGGCATTGCGAGCGCCATTGCGAGCGGCAGATTATGCGAGTGGCAGTTTGTGCGAGCGGCGCTATGAGCAGTTGCGGTGTTGTGAGCGGCGCTATGAGTAGTTGCGGTGTTGCGAGCGGCACTGTCTTTGGTGTGGCTACTGCTTCCTCTTGATATTCGGCACTTGTGCTTCCTGGTATGTTCACCATGGAATGGCTTAGGACCACATTTAGAAATGGCATGAGGCCACATGCCATCTTGGGCCCTTGCAATTTCATGGCTAGCGTATTGTCATGTATGTTTTTACTTGCCTGCAGCTGTGTGTATATCAAGATGGCATGAGGCCTCATGCCATCTTTGGCCCCTGCTAGCCTATGGCCATATTCCTTTTGCCTTGCTGCAACTGTATATATTTTGTGCTATTAGTCAAGCATACTTGACCTGGTTGGAGAAACTCATTCGTTGACTTGCATTTGCTAGTGTTAGGAACCCCCACGATATTGAGCTTAGTCCCTCAATATCGCTAGATGATAACTTACTGTGTTTGCCAAACACCCTCGCTATCATGCCCTTTATGTTAGTCTCATTTCGGTCCCAAATGCTATTTATGGAAAGTGTCTAGATTTGCTCATTTGGCATATTTACGGAATGTAGAGATTGTTTTGAACACAATGGAGTTCGTCCTGTGTCCAAATTCGCAATCTAGGAACATTCCATATTTAGTAAGTTTCGAGCTTGTCCCAGAGACTAACTCCTGATACTAAGGGAGGCTTGGGATGAAAGCCCAAAGCGTGTGTTCCTCAAGGGGGGGGGGGGCTATGGGGAGTTCCAAATGTATAGTAGGGATAGTGGGTAGGTTGGGCATGGCCGACCAACTTGAGGCATAGTCTATTTCCCGCTTGCGTGCCTGTCCTTGTTCTGCACCCGGCTTGGGTCTAAGCCCAAGTTCCACACCATGCTAGCTGGTGGAGTACCCATGTCCTCGCGTTAGGCCACCGGTATGCCGAAATAGCGCCAGACTCCGTTTGGCTCCGTTTTGCGTACTGGTCCTGGCATTGGGATGCTGGTTACTCTAGGTCTGTTCCAAGTCGCTCCGGGCTCCTATCCCTTTGCTCTTTGGGCTTTATGCTCGGGAGTTGCTCTATGGTTTGGTTCCGTCACTCCTTGGCTTCGTGCTTGGGAGTTTGGCACCATTCTTTTGTTCAGTGGCCCAAGGCCCTGAACCTCGAGTTCCCATGGACACATGGCATATGACACATAGCATGTGTCACGTGGCACAAAGAGGGTTTAGGTTCCGCTTTGTGGTGTTATCCTATGGTAGATCACCATAGGATAAAGGGTAAAAACCAGATACAAGCATACCCCTGAGAATCAAAAGAGATGCATGTGGAATCCACATGATGGGTTGCTTGATGCGTACGACAGGGCACTCCTTGCAAAGCTGGCAACCATGAAGAATGTTACTAATGCATATAATAATAATACATATAGTAATAGTACAAACAAGAGGAGGAACAAGGCTAGTGAATTATTTTGCTTTGCAGTGTTATTCAAGATGGGTAGAAGCAATTGGTAAAACCAAGACAATATAAATCAATTGGTATGATCTTTAGTACTGTGAGGGCCAAGTGTACGGTTATGATGCCGTATACTAATATTAGCATAGTGGGATTTTGGTAGCCATCAGATTGGTTTTAATCTGGACCACTCGCTCTTGTATATAAGCTAAGGTTTTTGGGCTAATGGATATGCACATTTCTGTATTCCCTTTCCATATTCCAGCACTCACATTGGTGGAAATGAGGGGCACTTTTGATTGTCCCTAAGGAGTGTCGAGTTTAAGTTGCAGTTATTGCAAGTGGTGCTGAGTCAAGCTTTTGACCTCATTCTTGGTATGGATTGGTTGCAGCACAATCATGCTAAGTGTGATTTTGAAGCTTCTCCACCTTGTCTCATACTTCCTTATGTTTCATCCATTCCTCTCACTTCTGTACCTCTTTTTCCCTTTACTTCTACCTCTACTTCCATTACTTTTGTTTCCACACTATTTCCTCCTATGTTTCCATCTTGTTTTGCTCTTCCCTTTTCTGATCCCTCCGACGATCTTTGTGTTGCAACGGTGGACTGGCTCATGAAGGAGTATTCTGATCTCTTTGAATTTGACTTATCATCTAGGGCCAAGATTGCCACACGTCATCCAATTCCAACCAGGGATGCTCGTCCAATCAAGGTTCCCGTTCATCGTCGATCACCCAAGGAGATCAAGATTTTACATGCAAATGTCAAGGAGATGTTGGAGAAGGGTGTTATTCGGAAGTCGTGGAGTCCTTGGGCATATGAACCTCATCTTGTGACGAAGCCTGATGGGAGTATTCGTTTCTACATCGACTATCTTCCATTAAACGAAGTGACAATCCCAAATGTGTATCCTCTTCCTTACACTGCTAATCTCTTGGATCGTCTGGGGTGAAGTCGTTAGTTCACCAAGCTAGATCTTGCTTCTGGGTACTAGCAAGTACCGATGGCCAAAGAAGATATTCCTAAGACTGATTTTCATACACCATTTGGTTTGTACGAGTTCTTGGTGATGCCATTTGGTTTGAACAATGCTCCAACAACCTTCTAGTAGATGATGGACGAGGTTCTTTGTGATATGCCGGAGGTGACTGCTGACTTCATTGATGATGTCTTGTTCCACTCGGAGGGGACGTAGGAGGAACACGTTCTTGATATTTGTAAAGTGTTGGATCGGCTACGCGATATTGGTTTAAAGCTGAAGCGGACAAAGTGCGTGTTTGGGTCCAAGGATACAACTTATCTTGGGTACTATATTTCTTGTGAGGGTTTGCAAGTTGATCCTGACAAACTTGTGGCTGTTCTAAAGTTCCCTACTCCGAAGTGTGTGAATGATGTGTAGCGCTTCTTGGACAAGGTGCAGTATCTTGGTCGTTTTGTGGATCATCTTTCTGATCGCACAACACCGTTGCAAGCATTGCTGAAGTCGTCAACATCATCTTTCATCTGGTTTTTGGATTATGAGCGGGCATTCAAGGATCTTAAAGAGCTATTGATGACTCCTCTAGTTTTGGCATATCTTGACTACACTTGACCTTTTATTTTGCGCGTGGATGCTTCTGACATTGGTCTTGGAGGTGTGTTGATGCAAGAAAGCTCGAGTGTGCTTGGTCAATGCCATCCCATTGTGTATATAAGCCGTACATTACAACCAGCGGGAACTACTCCACGACAGAGAAGGAGTGTTTAGCAGCAGTTTGGGGTTTCGAGAAACTTCATGCATATCTACATGGTTCTTGGACATTACTTGAAGCTGATCATGCTACTATTACTTCATTATTGAAGTGGAAGAACCTGGTTGGTCGTATTGCTCGATGGGCTTTGAAGCTTCAGATATATGATTTTGATGTTGTTCATCACCCAGAGAGTTCTTTGGCTGATGCTGATGCCCTTTCTTGAGCTCCTCTTCCTTCTCCATTCTCTTCTCATATTTCTGACAAGCCTGTTGTTCCAGCCTCTATGGATTTTATAGACGAGGATTCTGTGCCGTCAGCGGTTGCTGTACTTGATGTTCAGTGTCCACAAGGCACAGAGCAAGATCTACCTTCTCTTGATGAGGTTCGCGAGGCTCAAAAGCTTGAGCTGTGGATTCGAAGGCTTCGAGATGGGTTTAAGAATCCTGCATCACTTGCTGATAACTTGCCTTTCCGGCATTTACATTCTCAATATCGCCTCGAAGACAGCTTTCTTTATTTTGTGGGGACGGATCCTAATGATCATTTATGACTGGTGGTGCCTTCTATCTTTATTCTGCGGTTTCTCCATACCTACCATGATTCTCTTGTTCTGGGTGGGCATATGGGATAGTGTAATTGAGAAGCTGTGCAGGTCTTTCTATTGGCCGAAGATGCGACGTTATATTATCTGGTATGTGCGTAGCTGCGTTTGATGCCAAGCTCGTAATACTCCCCCTCGGGCTATATAAGGATGGTTGGAGTCAATTGTAGTTTCCTGTCCATTTGAGTTTGTGGCATTTGATCTTATGGGACCTTTTCCACGGTCGACTGTTGGCAATGAGTATGTTATTATTGTTTTTGACTACTTGATTCGTTGGGTGGAAGTTAGTGCTCTTGCTAGTGCCTCTGCAACTACTGTTGGATACTTCCTTCTCAATCAAGTGGTGTTCCAGCATTCTTGTTTAGAGCGGATTCTTTTAGATAATGGGCCCGCATTTATGGTTGAGACATTTCATGTTTTGACGTCTCGGCTGGGGATATGCCACACTTTCACGAGTCCTTATCATCCACAATCAAACGGTCTAGTGGAACGGCTCGTTCAGAAATTCAAGGGTATGATTGCGAAGTATATAAACTTTCAGCATTCAGATTGGGATGGTTATTTGCCGTCTCTTCGGTATGCATATGTCACAGGGGTGCAAAGTTTTATTGGTGCTTTACCATATAAACTTTTATATAGTCATGATCCAATATTACCAACGGAGCTGGGTTTACCTTTGCGATTACCACCAGCTGCGGATGCTAGGTCGTGGGATCAGTATTTGACGAGCATTCTTCCACTTGTCCGAGTGGAGTCTGCCGAACAGTTAGGCCGCGTACAAGTGGGACAACAACGGCGATACAACTCCTATTATTGTCCACCTACGGAGTACAAAGTGCATGATTTAGTATTAGTCCGTTTTCCCCATCTTACGGTACGTGGTTTATCTAAAGGGCTCCTTGCGCAGTGGAAAGGACTGTATCGGGTGTTGTGGCAAGTTCAACCACAAGTTTATGAGGTTTGGCATGAGGTCCAATAGGCCGATCCTCCAGAGATTGTGCATGTGTAGCGGTTGAAACGCTTCATACAAAGGGATCAAAAGCAGTTAATACCACCTACAGATCCGCCGATGCCTCCTCCTAACGTTTTTCCAGATCCCGGCCCATCTACAAGAGAACCCTGATAGTCTTTCATTATTCCGAGAGGAGGGGATGATGTGACAGCCAAGTGTACGGTTACGATGCCGTATACTAATATTAGTGTAGTGGGATTTTGGTAGCTGTCGGATTGGTTTCAATCCGAACCACTCACTCTTGTATATAAGCTAGGGTTTTTTGGGCTAATGGATATGCACATTTCTGTATTCCCTTTCCATATTCCAAGCACTCACAATATATATTTATAAATAAACATTTACTTATAAATTACTCATAAAATAACAAAGGACATTTTTTAAAGTTACACTCAAATGGATTTTATAGTAATAAATGTATATTCAGTAATAATAAATATAGTGAATTTATTCTGTAAATTAGGTCAGAAGGTAAAACCTCTATTAAATAGGAAATATTGCCACTCAGATCTAAATATTATTTAAATTTAAATTTTTTAAAAATACCTGTTTAATAAAAATATTGCCATGAAAACATTAAGAAATTATTCTTTTGTGTACCAGAATATTTGAAAATATTTTTAATGACTCCTTTTGCTCTCTCTATTATCAGATCTGTATAGGACTACATTAAGTTGTACATTCTTGAGGTCAGTAGGAAGGCATTGATTTGCTTGTTACAACTTACAAGTTCCAAAGGCATTAGTTTGGTTTTGGTACAAGATCCAGGCAGGACAACATGCTTGGAATACAGGGAATGGAGAGAGGCCACCTTGAAACAAAATCCATCACCTAGTAAGCTTTTAATAATTGGTTTCTTTGGATTGATCAAGCATGCCCAATATCTCTATTTTTTTGTTCAGAAAAGCAAATGCACTTAAATTTTGAAAGAATGTGAAGGTGACGTTTCCAATTTTGAACTTTTGTAAGAAAAACAAGTTACTCATTTTAAAAGACTTTTAGCTATACAAATATGTAGCTAAATATGTTTACTAGCAAACCAAAATACCAATTAATATTAGTGTTTAGACAATTTGATTGGTACAGAAGACCATACCAGTTGATTTATATTGTGTTGGTTTTACCAATTGCTTTACTCCTCTTGCATAACACTGCAAAGCAAAACACTATCCCTCTTCCTCCTCCTCTTGTGATTACTATTACTATAATATGTATTATTATTATAAGCATTAGTAACATTCTTCATGGTTGCCTGCAGATGCAGCTTCTTGGCTATAGGAACTTGCTGGAGATGGTGGGATTTCCAAAGCTCATCTCTCAAAAGGCTCTTGAAATGCAACAAAAGCTGCCAGAATCTCCAAGGATGAGTATTAGAATGGTGAAGAGAAAAGTTTAGCATTTTTGTTTCTTTGCTAAGGCGAGATAGCTCAGATGGTAGAGCGCTTGCCATCAAAATATGTTTGATTATTGGATCGTTCCAGGCGTTTTGACCGATTTTACTGGTGTTGACCTTTGGGGAGCTATGGATGGATGTTGCACCGTGAGACTGTCAACAGAGCCATGCATAGATATTTATCTTGTGTTTCTTTTTCCCACTTTTTTGCAAACGAGTAAAAAAGTTTCGTTCACTGCAAGTACATTAGGATTGAGCCTGGAAAGGAGTTGCCATCAAATTAAAGATGTCTTATCTTTTTGAAATATTGAGCACTTCGTGATTGTGAGATTAAATCGCTGTTCACATCTAGGTTTGGGCTCTTTGGCATGCTCAGTTCAAGTCCGACAATCCACAGCGTCACAAGCTCTTGTTTTTTTCACAAAGCCAAAAGTACCTCTTTATTTTCTATTTTCTAAGTCAAGGGTTAGGTTATAATCTTTCTCGCTTGGATTTTTCTATTGTCGAAGCTCTCGTCAGGTAAGCTATGGTCTCTCGCGCTCACGCCGCCCCAACGCTTGCCCGCCGAGCTCCAGCGCCCTGGCATGGTGGCCATCACCGAGCTTCACACCCGCGAGCTCCAGCTCTAGCTCCAGCACATCCACCACACCACCATGGACACCATCCTCGAGGAGCCCACGAGCCAGTGCCAGGTTTAGCTCCAGTTCTTCAAGGTGACGCTCCAGTTCGAGCCCCAGCACCAGCTGCTTTCGTTCACCCTGCTCGCGGCCACCCTGCTCATCTAGCTCCAGCGCCTGATGCTTGCCACCACGATCCAGCTCCAGCAGCAGCAGTGTACCATCATCATCACGGTGATGGAGCTCCTCTGGTTGTTCACCACCATCACCATGGTCACCACCATGGTCACCACCATGGAGGACGCCACAACCACCACCACCACCACCACCACCACCACCATCGTCGCGAGGGTCACGACGCAGCAGTGGCCACACCAACACCCGCAGCAGTAGTTACAGTGGTTCGGAGGACGCCGTGGTCGCTGCTCCAGCTTCTTCTGTGGGTTTTGGTTGCGATCTTGGTGCTGCTCGCATGCTTTTTGCTCGTGCGATGGATGTTCTCTCGGAGGAAGCAGCGCAGTAATGCGATCTTTCAGGATCCCGGGTGGCAGATCGAAGTTGTGGTGGACGATTCTCTGACTGAGAAGAAACAGCTGGAAGCTCACACTCGTGGTTCGCACAGCAATGGCACTCTGGGATTCTCCTCAAAGTGTCCTGCCAACACTGGCAGTGACGCGTAAGTCAGCACAGTGCATGCCTTGTCACATGGAAGATTGTGTACAAACAATCTTCAAGGAGATGAAGTTGCAGAGCAACAAGACAGCAGGGTCTTGCTCACGGACGGTGAAGATCACATACAAGGGTCCACTGGTGGAAGTCACCAGACTTGGAAGTTATTGCGCAGCTGGCTCGGAACATGGACTGGAAAGTAGAGCAGGAACCTACCAAGTTTCGATTTGACTGAGCTATCCTCTAGAGGTGACGGGGGAGCAGACGTTAGTGCACCTCCAAAGGCCAGAGAAGTTGCTTGAGACGAAAGGTTTGAGAAAAGGTAACGTACTACTTTTGCTCTCTGTTCTTGCAGGTGCTCAAATCTCAACTTCGATGAGAAGAAGCAGAGCAGGGCATAGCGGCCAGATAGGTTTCTCCAGAGTCAAGAGCATCATAAGCCAGGAATCAAGCAAGTGCAAAATTGTGGAAGTATGGTCGAAGTCTACACTGCGGCTTGCAACACAGGTTGTTTGACAGGATGGGACGAAGAACAGGATAGGTTGGTCTACCTCGCAAATTAACCCAATGCATTCGTCGCAAGCAGCCTCGTGGACATGTTGAAGCATCAGAAGTGTTCAGGAGGACAAAGAAACACGACGTTGGTTGCCTGGAACACGATCATCATGGGACATGCACGTCTTCTATCAGATGCAACGAGAAGCTGGCCTGCCTCCAAACGCTGAGACTTTGCATGGAGCAGCAAAACGTCGTTTCCTGGGATTTGCCAAGAACAACCTTTGCTCTTGAGTGCTATGAGCAAGCCGCAGACTTTCATGGTGGCGCTCAAGGCATGCGGTGACTTAGCAGAGAAGAGGCTCCACTCGCAGATCTGGGAGAGAAATCTGGAGGGAATCCACTACTCAGCGTGGTCGCTCAATGAGAGAAAAGCTTTTCTTGGGAGGTTGGTAAACTTTGCAAGGAAAGAGTGTCATGCAAGGTTGATGGAGCCGTCAATTAAAGATGGTACCTGAAAAGACGTGAAAGGATCCTAGCTGGCATGATAAAAAATATGAGAGAAAATACTTATCTCTTAATTAATTTGCTGTGAGTAATTTAGTTATAAACTTATTTAAGATTAATATTATAGTAGAATAAACAAAAATATACTAGAAAGTGTTTATACGGAAGTTTATAAATTATTAAAAAAAAAGATTAATCTAAATGAGCAACCAACTATAAGATATTAAAATATAATAGAATCTCCAAGCATAATTTAAGTATATTCAATACCACCATAGGTTTGCTGAAGCAACCACTTATGGATCTATAGTGTTTGGTTACTTTAAACCTATACAAGTTTATTCACAAACCTATTTACATTATTATATAGAACTTTTTTCCCAAAACTTCTTTGATTAAACCCATATTAAACTTGGGAGTTAAGTTTCTCCGAGATTTTGTTGTTGATTAGATGTTATGTTTTTCTTTTAACCATGCTCTGTACAAATATATAGCTTCTATAATTATAATTCAAGTTCTTTAAATCTTTTTTAATTTCATATTAGTAGACGAGAAACAACAAACATATGAACATTACAAATACTTGGTCAAAGGAAGCAAACATAGCATACTCAAAAGCATTATAGTTGAAAGTAAAAAATAGCCATCAAACAGGAATACCATCATTATGAGTATATAATTCTCAAGTATGGAAGAAATATTATAAATGGGAAGCTTTACAACATCATAAACAACTAATTCCCGAGTTGCAATTACATATAAACATTAAAATTCTGAAATCTTTCATCCTTTGCATAGGATGGATCCAAATGTTAAAGTTTGGATTCATCATAACGTCTGAACATGAGGTGAAAAAAATAAATATTGGTATTTTATTTGAAACTAAAATAAACTTTATCTATAAATTACACTGAAAACAATATAGGGCATTTCTTATAATTACACTCAAAGAGAGAGTTAATTTTTCAATAGAAGAAAAACGTGCAACCATCACGAAACTTAAATATTAACGACCTTGTCTAGATCAGCTGAAAGAAGGCACAAAGAAACTTGCCAAGCATCAGCAAGACAAAAGCACACAATTTACTTTGGACAACTCTCTATCATGAAATCAAATTTAGAAAAAAGTACTTGAATCATAGTTACAAAGTTGTACATTTGTACAGGACAGAATGTAACATCTAATCTACTTGGAGAAGCTTGAGTCCCAAGTTTTCAAGTTAAGTTTAAGTGACCAAACACCATAGATATATAATTTCCTATAGAAATAACCATTTGTGAAATATGATCCAGAGCATGATTGTCTCTGATATTTTTATCTTTTGACCATGGTGTGCCCCCTAAGATCCTTTCGCCTGTTTTCATCTTTGTTTGGGTTTTGTTGATGGCTCCGTCAATCTTGCATTACACTCTTTCTCCATTTTCCTCACAAAGTTTACCAACAAGCTCCCGAGATGAGCAACACCTCCTAATACCCTCTCCACAATAAGATTGTATGTCCATTCCCGTCCCTGAAATAACATGTCATTGATGAAAAAGTCAAAGAACAAGGTAAGGAGATAAGCTCCAGAGCCTTCACAACTTTTCATGAAACTACCAAGCTTCAGTTTCGCCTTCACAAGAAGGTACTTGACTTACGTGATGCTTAGGCCAAGATGGTCGAGCTAGTTAGAAGTCTCTGACTTCAAGCTGTTTTAGCTATAAGATGAAACAAAAAAGCTATGAACTAAAAATTATAGTACCTATGAACATCATGCTTTGTAAGGCACTCTCCAGGTACTTCAAATGAGTAGTGCAAGAGGAAGTGCCGGAGTAATACTGAACTTGGGGCAGAAAACTTCTTGAGAGGCAGCCACGTCTCCACACTTCCTATAGAATGTGATGAGTGAGCACGCGAGTAGTGGATTCCGTCCAGATTTCTCTTCCAGATCTGCGAGTGGAGCCTCTTCGCCTAAGTCGCCCCGTGCCTTGAGCGCCACCACGAAAGTCTGAGCGTTTGGCTGCTGGCTTGCTCATAGCGCTCGAGAGCAAAGGTTGTTCTCGGTGTATCCCAGGAAAGGATGTTTTGCTCAGCGTGAGGTAGGCCAGCTTCTCGTGCATCCGATAGAAGAAGTGCATGTCCCATGATGATCGTGTTCCAGACATGTTTCTTCGTCCTCCCGAACACTTCTGACGCTTCCACATGTCCACGAGGCTGCTTGCGACAAATGCATCAGCTTCGTATTCACAATTTGTGAGGCGAGAGTCTTGCTTTCCAGGTAGACCAACCTATCCTGTTCATCGTCCCATCCTGTCGAACAACCTGTGTTGCAAGCCGCAGTGTAGACTTCGACCATACTTTCACAATTGCACTTGCTTGATTCCCCGCTTGTGATGCTCTTGACTCTGGAGAAACTTATCTGGCCACTATGCCCTGTACTGCTTCTTCTCATCAAAGTTGAGATTTGAGCGCCTGCAAGAATAGAGAGCAAAAGTAGTACGTTACATTTTCTCAAACCTTTCGTCTTGAGCAACCTCTCTGGCCTTTGGAGGTGCACCAACGTCTGCTCCCTTGTCACCTCTAGAGGATAGCTCGTAAATCCTTCATCAAATCGAAACTTGGTAGGTTCTTGCTCTACCTTCCAATCCATGTTCCGAGCCAGTTGTGTCATAACTTCCAAGTCTGGCAACTTCCACCAGTCAACCCTTGTATGTGATCTCTGGGTGAGATCACCGTCAGTGAGCAAGAGCCTACTGTCTTCTTGCTCTGCAACTTCATCTCCTTGAAGATTGATTCTACACAATCTTCCCTGTGACAACACATGCACTGTGCTGACTTACGTGTCACTGCCAGTGTTGGCAGGACACTTTGCGGAGAATTCCAGTGTACCATTGCTGTGGGAACTACGAGTGTGAGCATCCATCTGTTTCTTCTCAGTCGGAGAATCGTCCACCACAACTTCCAGATTCGATCTGCCACCTGGGCTCCTGAAAGATCGCATTCCTGCGCTGCTTCCTTTGAGATAACATGCATTGCTCAATCACCAAATGCTCTCCACAGTATAGGTATGATATTTCAAAAAGAGAAATGGATATCTTTCCAATCCTAATGTCCTACTTGCAGTGACACGCCACTTTGGATACTTTGAATAACGAAACTCTTTTTTTCCTCGTTTTTCAACTTAGCACTCATTGAATGTGATCATGGAGACACAAGCCATCAGCGTGCACAAACTACTTCCCTACAGGAAACTGGGGAAAAGAAACACGAGATAAATATCTATCCATTGCTGTTTTGATAGTCTCACGGTGCCCAACCGAAAGCATGAGACTGATAGATGCAAAAATGCAAGTTGGATTATCTTTGTCATGTAGATGGCATCCTTATTGTCTTCACGCTCCTGCCTACCAGTTTTCTTTTTCTCGGCCTGGAGGTCTCTTATTATGGCTGCCTCTATTGCAGACACAACATATCAAAGTAGTTTCATAATGTCAGAGGCAAAAGCAAAAGAATTAACCCATCTGGGTACTGGAATAAAAGCCAGTTTGTCACAGACGGTAGAGCAGCAATCCAGTGACCCAACAGTGGAGGGAACTAGCACCATCCGGTTTTACTTCTTCATCGTGGATCCCTAGCTCCTCAAGTGGTCAACCATAGTCAACACCAGTAAAATCGGTCAAAACGCTTGGAATGATTGAAAATAGTTGGAGATGCCGGGTATCGATCCCGGTGCCTCTCGCATGCTAAGCGAGCGCTCTACGATCTGAGCTACATCCCCTTAGAATAGAAACAAAAATGCAAAGCTTTTCTCTTCACCAGTCTAGTACTCATCCTTGGAGATTCTGGCGTCTTTTGTCACATTTCAAGAGTTTTTTGATTGATTCTATGGAGGAAAATACTCAAGGTCATGAGATCTCATCTTGGCAACGTCTTATTAAGTGCTCCAGGTTTAAGGCCGAGGGATTTGTGGAGCATACCCCTGAGAATCAAAAGAGATGCGTGTGGAATCCACAGGATGGGTTGCTTGATGCGTACTACAGGGCACTCCTTGCAAAGCTGGCAACCATGAAGAATGTTACTAATGCTTATAATAATAATACATATAGTAATAGTACAAACAAGAGGAGGAACAAGGCTAGTGAATTATTTTGCTTTGCAGTGTTATTCAAGATGGGTAGAAGCAATTGGTAAAACCAAGACAATATAAATCAATTGGTATGATCTTTAGTACCAAATAAATACTAATATTATTTGTTATTTTAATTTGCTAGTAAACATATTTAGAAGTTTTTTAAAAATGAGTAACTTTACTTTTTCCTTTTTTACAAAATATCGAAATCACATTCTTTCGAAGTTTAAGCGCGTTTGCTTTCGGTCTCTGACAGCCCCTGAACAAACGAACGGAGAAATCGGGCACGCTTGATCAATCCAAAGAAACTAATCACTAAAAGCTTACCAGGTGATGGATTTTGTTTCGAGGATGACAAAACGGCTCTTTCCATTCCTCGTATTCTAGGCATGTTGTCCTGCCTGGATCCTGCATGCAAACCAAACTAATGTCTTTAGAACCTGGAAGTTGCAACAAGCAGATCGACGCCTTCCTACTGACCTCGAGATTCGTGGCATCCGACAGAGCTGCAGAAGAAATGCTCGCACTGTGAGATCAGGCCTTGCAGAAAAAATATCGAGTTCTTTGCATACCTCTCTTGCATTCTCTAGTTCTTGATTCGGATTTCTCTTTCTCAACACCGACCAAATCGAAGCAGATATCTGTCATAGACGCGGCAACCTGTAGAAAAATAAAATCTAGAATCGGCAATACAATTGCTCGTTGGAGCTTACGTTGGAAAACTCAGGGTCCGACGTGCTAGACACCTCCATCAATTTAGCTTTGTCAACTTAAAACCGTGAAAAAAAGCATTGGAAACTGCTTGCCTTTTGCTTTCTCGCGCATAAATAAAACGCGACGCTGGTGAATACAGGGCGATCGAAATCAGCGCTTCGACGTCGTGCTTCTGGTAAAGTGGCCAAAACTCGCTCTTTGTATCTGGAGCAAAACGTAGAGAGAGCCCGTAAAGAAATAAACTAAAAGGAAAGAGGAAGCTCTTACGCTGCCAAGACTCTCTGGACTGCTTGTATGAGTCTCACGCATCCAAATGCACAGCGAGCTCGCGCACATTCAAGCTTGTCCTGAGGAAAAAAATGTTATTCCCACATTTTTCTTCCATCTCTTTTCTTCCTGGCTTTGAAGAAATACCTGATATCAAGAGCATTCTGGACTGTGGTGAGTGATCTATTGTAAGCCTTATCAGAAAGACCACTCAGCTTGATTCCCTTTTGCCGATCAAATGGAACTTGCATCCTGTCCGAGAAGAAAAGAAAGAAATAAACTCCACCCGCAAAGAAATGCAGATCTGGATACTTACATCGAGCACGCGATGTCGAAACAGAGCACGGATCGGCAGACATCGCCCTGGAATAACACACAAGAGCATTGGATACCCTCAAGTCACAGGCGGAAAGAAAGAAGCAAGCACACTCACAATGCCAAATGCTGCCGCATCAAATTCCATACGGAAGAGGCGCAGCAGCTCCTCCGCCTTGCGCAGCACTTCGCGATCGGCCGCCATTCCCAGCCGCCGCTCCAGCGCCTTCATCTCCATGGCGCGCGAAGAACCTCGCGTTTGGAAATAGGCGGGAAGATAACGAGTTAACCTAAACCGCGAGGGTTAGAGATAAACGAACATTAATGGTCAACTATAGCGTTGTAGCCCCAATTTTATTTGGAACGATGGATGGATCATACAAAACTTTTTAAGATTGTAGAAAGCTGGAGGGAATACAATGACGACGAGAGTCCTTCATTTCTCGCAGTGAAGAACACAATCAAAAAAAGGAGATGGCCGAGTAGATCATATCTTGTTGAATGCAACAATGTCACAGCTTAGGATGTACTCTGCCACCGGGCCCTCATCAATCAAGAAGTATGTCACTTGAGGCTGCTAATACTGCTCCGTTGGATCTAACTTTTGGTGTTGTGGGGTGTGATCATATTGGTATTGTGCCCATCCTTGATGTGTTGTTTGTTGGTCTCCAGCTTTTGTGGGATGTGATTATACGGTTTATGTTGTTCTCAATGTTCTACCATCTTTTATTGACGTGGAGTGTGATCATGATATTGATTAGTGAGCTATGGATGATGCAATTTAATTCTTGGAGAATGTTTGAGGATTAAGTTTGTGGAAAAACAATGTGTATGAACTCGGGTGGATTCCAAAGTGTGATGATGAGCTTGATTATTATAGAGATAGTTTTGGAGATGAAGTGGAGGTTTCGTGAAGTAAGTGTCAATATTTCAATATGTTATTTAATCCTTTTTCGTTCCCTTCTACTCTTTCCCAATTATTTTTTTATTTTTCAGCCTGAGCCACCTTCTCAAGTTCTTAGTATTTCTTCTTCATTTGTAGTGTTTTCTTCTTTTGGCACGTCGATCATTTATAACTCTTATGATTCTAATTCTCAATCAGTGTTGAGTTGAGTGTTTTCTATCCTCCTCATACTAATCTGGATATTGAATGTATCCATGAAGTTGAGAATCTTGCTTTTATTTTGTTGGTAAAGTCTTTAGTTAGTTCTGGTATTGAGTATTTTACTTGTTCCAAGGTTAAGTCACTTTGGCCAGAGTTTTGGGTTGAATGCATGTCCCCATTTGTGAGTGTCATTGAGAGCCTTTGCTTTACTATTGCTCATGAAGAGTTTATATATTCTCTTGAGAGTGTGAATGTTGTTATTGATTTTCCTATATCAGGTGTTAAATTGTGTGTTGAGAAAGTTGAGTAGTGTGAATCTTTTGCTTATATTGTGGCTGAAATATTTTACAAAAGGAAATCCCCTATTGACCAAGCTTTAAGCATATATTCTTTTGATTTTCCATTTTTGCATTGCCAATTGTTGCAAATTCTTCTTCCAATGCGTCTTTATCTACTTTTTCTTCCTCCACAATTGTTTTTCTTCAATTTTTCTTTCTGTTTTCTCCTTTCTGCCTTGACACTTCAAACTTTTTTTTCTTTAGAGGAGGGAGTAGAGGGGACAGATGGGAGTCTGGCCCCAATGATGGAGTGAGGACGAACGAATATAATAATGGAGCGAGGACGAATGATATGGATTGTGGAGTGAGGATGACCATAACGAGTTTGAATGAAACATTCAACCCCGATATAATGAGGTAGAATAGATGCGATAGTGGAGTGAGGCCGGACATAAATGGTGAAGTGAGGACAAGCACATAAGTCCAAAAGGAGCTAGTGTTTCAAAACCATTTTTTCTTCGAGGAGGGGATAAGGAGAATGTGAAAGACGAACGGAGTGAGTCTGACCTCCTCAGTGCAAAGTTATGGTTGCGTGGTTGCATAAAGAGTTGCAACTGATTCATCAAGGTTCTATAGTGGGCTAATGATTATGCCATGGCTTTAGATTTTATTTCAGTCATGATTATCATCAACTTTATTGGTGGTTTTGTGGGAGTTTTAGATTCTTGTGGTAATTTATAATTGCCCAACATAAACTCAAGATGTTCCACCTGACTTATCATTATCACCTTCTCATCTTCCAAAAGGAGGATGGTGTAAAGTTTGTAAATACATATAATACATATATGTAAATATATGTATTACCCTAGCTAGGTAATACACTAATTATAGACTGTCCATTTGGGACTAAATCTGATCCATCCATTCTTGTATATAAGTAGGGGCTTAAACTTTAATTAATATACCTTTTCCTTTATTCTGAGCACTCACAATGTGAGTGCTTGGAATATGGAAAGGGAATATAGAAATGTGTATATCAATTAGCCCAAAAACCCTAGCTTATATACAGGAGCGAGTGGTCTAGATTGAAACCAATCTGACGGCTACCAAAATCCCACTACGCTAATATTAGTATATAGCATCATAACCGTACACTTGGCCCTCACATCATCCCCTCCTCTCGGGATAATGGAAGACCATCAGGGTTCTTTTGAAGATGGGCCAGGATCTGGAGGAACGTCAGGAGGAGGCATCGGTGGATCTATAGGTGGCATTAACTCCTCTTGATCCCTTTGTACGAAGCGTTTTAGCCGCTGCAAATGCACAATCTTTGGAGGATCGGCCTGCTGAATGTCATGCCGAACCTCATAAACTTGTGGTCCAATTTGTCGCAACACTTGATATGGTCCTTTCCATTGCGCAAGAAGCCCCTTAGATAAACCACGTACCGTAAGATGGGGAAAACGGACTAACACCAAATCATCCACTTTGTACTCCACAGGTAGACGATGATGAGAGTTGTAGCGCCATTGTTGTCCCACTTGTACGCGGCCTAAGTGTTAGGCAGACTCTGCTCGGACAAGTGGAAGAATGCTCGTCAAATACTGATCCCATGATCTAGCATCGGCAGCACGTGGCAATCGCGAAGGTAAACCCAGCTCCGTTGGTAATATTGGGTCATGACCATATAGGAGTTTATATGGTGAAGCACCAACAGAACTCTGCACCCCTGTAACATATGTATACCGAAGAAATGGCAAATAACCATCCCAATCCGAATGCTGAAAGTTCACATACTTCATAATCATCCCTTTGAATGTCCGAACAAGCCGTTCCACCAGACCGTCTGATTGTGGATGATAAACACTCGTGAAAGTGTGGCATATCCCCAACCGAGATGTCAAAACATGAAATGCCTTAGCCATAAATGCGGGACCATTATCCGAAAGAATCCGCTCTGGACAAGAATGCTGGAACACCACTCGATTGAGGAGGAAGTATCCAACAACAGTTGTAGAGGCGCTAGCAAGAGCACCAACTTCCACCCAACGAGTCAAGTAGTCAAAAGCAATAATAACGTATTCATTGCCAGCAGTCGACCGTGGAAAAGGCCCCATAAGATCAAACACCACTAACTCAAACGGACGGGAAACCGCAATTGACTCCAACGGTCCTTCTGCAGCACGAGGGGGAGTATTACGAGCTTGGCACTAAACGCAGCTACGCACATACCGGATAATACCACGTTGCATCTCTGGCCAATAGAAAAACCTGCACAGCTTCTCGGTGACACGATGGTGTCCCATATGCCCACCTAGAATAGGAGAATCATGGTAGGCATGGAGAAACCACGGAATAAATACCGAAGGCACCACCAGCCGTAAATGATCATCAGGATCCGTCCCCACAAAATAAAGAAGGCCATCGTCAAGGCAATATTGAGAATGTAAATGCCGGAAAGGCAAGTCATTAACAAGTGATGCAGGATTCTCAAACCCATCTCGAAGCCTCCGAATCCACTTCTCAATCTTTTGAGCCTCGCGAACCTCATCAAGAGAAGGTAGATCTTGCTCTGCACCTTGTGGACATTGAACGTCAAGGACAGCAACCGCCGACGGCACAGAATCCTCATCTAGAAAATCCAACAATAGGTTCGTCAGAAACATGAGAAGTGAATGGAGAAGGAAGGGGAGCTCGAGAAAGGGCATCAGCATCAGCCATAGAACTCCCTGGGCGATGAACAACATCGAAATCATATATCTGAAGCTTCAAAACCCATCGAGCCGTACGACCAACTATGTTCTTCCGCTTCAACAATGAAGTAACAGCAGCATGGTCACCTTCAAGTAAGGTCTGAGAACCATGTAGATAGGCATGAAGTTTTCTCGAAACCCCAGACTGCTGCTAAACACTCCTTCTCCGTCGTGGAGTAGTTCATTTCCATTGGTTGTAATGTACGGCTTATGTATGCAATGGGATGGCGCTTCCCCAGCACACTCGAGCTCTCTTGCATCAACACACCTCCAAGACCAATGTCAGAAGCATCCACGCTCAAAATAAAAGGTCGAGTGTAGTCAGGATATGCCAAAACCGGAGGAGTCGTCAATAGTTCTTTGAGATCCACGAACTCTCGCTCACAATCTGGAGACTAGATGAAAGATGACGTTGATGACTTCAGCAACGCTCGCAATGGTGTAGTGCGATCGGAAAGATGATCCACAAAACGACCGAGATACTGCACCTTACCCAAAAAGTGCTGCACATCATTCACACACTTCGGAGTAGGGAACTTTAGAATAGCCACAAGTTTGTCAGGATCAACTTGCAAACCCTCACGAGAAATACGGTACCCAAGATAAGTTGTGTCCTTGGACCCAAACACGCACTTTGACCGCTTCAGCTTTAAACCAACGTCACGTAGCCGATCCAACACTTTACAAACATCACGAACATGCTCCTCCCACGTCCCCTCCGAGTGGATCAAGACATCATCAATGAAGTCAGCAGTCACCTCTGGCATATCGCAAAGAACCTCGTCCATCATCTGCTGGAAAGTTGCTGGAGCATTGTTCAAACCAAACGGCATCACCAAGAACTCATACAAACCAAATGGTTAATGAAAAGCAGTCTTAGGAATATCTTCGTCGGCCATCGGTACTTGCCAATACCCAGAAGCAAGATCTAACTTGGTGAACCAACGACTTCACCCCAGACGATCCAAGAGATCAGCAGTGTGAGGAAGAGGATACACATCTGCGATCATCACTTCATTTAACGGACGACAGTCGATGCAAAAACGAATACTCCCATCAGGCTTCGTCACAAAATGAGGTTCACATGCCCAAGGACTCCGTGACTTCCGAATAACACCCTTCTCCAGCATTTCCTTGACGTTTACTTGTAAAATCTTGATCTCCTTAGGTGACCGACGATGAACAAGAACCTTGATTGGACGAGCATCCCCGGTTGGAATCGGATGATGTGTGGCAATCTTGGCCCCAGACGATAAGTCAAATTCAAAGAGATCAGAATACTCCTTTATGAGCTGGTCAACTGCTGCAACACAAAGATCGTCGGAGGGATCGGAAAAGGGAAAAGCAGAACAAGATGGAAACACAAAAGGAAAGAGTGGGGGAACAAAAGTAATGGAAGTAGAGGTAGAAGTAGAGGGACGAAGAGGTATGGAAGTGAGAGGAATGGATGAAACATAAGGAAGTATGAGACAAGGGGGAGAAGCCTCAAAGTCACACTTGGCATGATTGTGCTGCAACCAATCCATACCAAGAATGAGGTCAAAAGTTTGACTCGGCACCACCCGCAATGGCTGCAACTCAAGCTCGAGATCGCCCACACGCACAACCAGGTCCACCTCATCCCGTGCACATGCATGTGTATGGCCGTTGCCATAAAGAATGAAAACTGGTTTCGCCGCACGACGCAAGTGTAAACGACAACGTGTGGCAACAGGTCGAGCAATAGAAGATAAACTTGAACCTGTATCAACCAATACGGAGAGAATAATAGGAGACCTCTTGTTATAAAAATGAGCTTGGAAAGTAAACACTAGATGAACCGGTGCCGAGTGAACCCCTTGATGATACTCCCGAAAGAAAGATGGAGGGGTCACTAACTTATTCGCGCAAGGTCCCTCCGTTACTCGTGCGACTCCTCGTTTCCCGGATGCATCTCGGTGTCCAGACCTTCCATTGCAGCAGCACCCACGGGATGTTGCTGACGCCAAGGTCTCCACCCAGGAAATGGAGGTCACCAATCCGGAAAACGATGGCAACGCCGATAAGTATGACCAACTTCATCACACACCCAGCAGCGAACATCACGGCCACGACCACATCCTTGTGCTTGTCCTTGGACTCGAGCAGTAGCAGCATCAACCTCCATTGGAACAGGACCATCACCCATAGGAAGTGGAGTTGAAGGACGTGCAGCGAGAAGTGGAAGAGGCGACGTCTCATAACGTTGTGCCAAGTGAAGAGCATCGTCAAGGGTGGCAGGAGCAAGTGCATGCACAAGTCCAACAAGATCTTGACAAAGTGCTGGCCACAACATTCCTAGCTTGATCCGCTCCGACATATTTGGCTCCACACGAAGCAAAAGACTTCAGAAACAAATGCCAAATTGCATCACCGACTCAGATAGCCCTTGGCGAAGACGATGCAATTGCTGGAAAGCATCATCACAATCATCGGCATGTCCGAAGGCGCGTTTGAAGACGTCCGGGAGAACACTCAAATCCCCACGAGTGGCTGTGCTCAAACCATTGTACCACTGCAATGCTGTCCCCTGAAGACACATGGGAAACTCACGCAACCGTTGAGCATCATCCCAAGAATGATATGTGGCAATCACTGTGAAGTGATCAAACCAATGGTACACATCATCCCCAAGATTCCCACGAAAGAACTCCGGCCGAACGCGAGGATTGGCACCAAGAGCAGGAAGAGTTGGACCACGTGCCGTGAATGCCGCCATCAATTGAGTTTGGTTGTTCAATTGCAAGCCCATAGCATCAAGCAATTAGACCAACTGCTGCTCGAGAGTCAAAGGAGGAGATTGCTGATCTGCCATGGGGAATGAAAAACAAAGAGCAAAAGAAGAGAAATGACAAAAAGCTAGAAGGAAATGGTAGATCTAGACAATGCAAAAAGCTAGATGTAAACCAAAATCCTGAAAGGAAAGAACAAAAAGAAGGAAATGGAAAAAGCTAAATCTAGACAATGGAAAAGTTAAATTTAAACCAAAATCCCAAATCCAAGCACTCCTCAAGGACAATCAAAGGTGCCCTTCACCTCCACCAATGTGAGTGCTTGGAATATGGAAAGGGAATACAGAAATGTGTATATCAATTAGCCCAAAAACCCTAGCTTATATACAGGAGCGAGTGGTCCAGATTAAACCAATCCGACGGCTACCAAAATCCCACTACACTAATA
>NW_003314376.1:216239-236124 GCF_000143415.4 Selaginella moellendorffii
ACTAGATATTGGTATTGTATTTGAATTTGATATATATTTATAAATAAATATTTACTTATAAATTACTCATAAAATAACAAAGGACATTTTTTAAAGCTACACTCAAATGGTTTTATAGTAATAAATGTATATTCAGTAATACTAAATATAGTGAATTTATTCTGTAAATTAGGTCAGAAGGTAAAACCTCTATTAAATAGGAAATATTGCCACTCAGATCTAAATATTATTTAAATTTAAATTTTTTAAAAATACCTGTTTAATAAAAATATTTCCATGAAAACATTAAGAAATTATTCTTTCGTGTACCAGAATATTTGAAAATATTTTTAATGACTCCTTTTGCTCTCTCTATTATCAGATCTGTATAGGACTACATTAAGTTGTACATTCTTGAGGTCAGTAGGAAGGCATTGATTTGCTTGTTACAACTTACAAGTTCCAAAGGCATTAGTTTGGTTTTGGTACAAGATCCAGGCAGGACAACATGCTTGGAATACAAGGAATGGAGAGAGGCCACCTTGAAACAAAATCCATCACCTAGTAAGCTTTTAATAATTGGTTTCTTTGGATTGATCAAGCATGCCCAATATCTCTATTTGTTTGTTCAGAAAAGCAAATGCACTTAAATTTTGAAAGAATGTGAAGGTGACGTTTCCAATTTTGAACTTTTGTAAGAAAAACAAGTTACTCATTTTAAAAGACTTTTAGCTATACAAATATGTTGTTTACTAGCAAACCAAAATACCAATTAATATTAGTGTTTAGACAATTTGATTGGTACAGAAGACCATACCAGTTGATTTATATTGTGTTGGTTTTACCAATTGCTTTACTCATCCTCTTGCATAACACTGCAAAGCAAAACACTATCCCTTTTCCTCCTCTTGTGATTACTATTACGATAATATGTATTATTATTATAAGCATTAGTAACATTCTTCATGGTTGCCTACAGATGCAGCTTCTTGGCTATAGAAACTTGCTGGAGATGGTGGGCTTTCCAAAGCTCATCTCTCAAAAGGCTCTTGAAATGCAACAAAAGCTGCCAGAATCTCCAAGGATGAGTATTAGAATGGTGAAGAGAAAAGTTTAGCATTTTTGTTTCTTTGCTAAGGGGAGATAGCTCAGATGGTAGAGCGCTAGCTTAGGGATCAATAACCAGCATCTCCAAATATGTTTGATTATTGGATCGTTCCAGGCGTTTTGACCGATTTTACTGGTGTTGACCTCTGGGGGAGCTATGGATGGATGTTGCACCGTGAGACTGTCAACAGAGCAATGCATAGATATTTATCTTGTGTTCTTTTTCCCACACTTTTGCAAACGAGTAAACAAGTTTCGTTCACTGGAAGTACATTAGGATTGAGCCTGGACATCAAATTAAAGATGTTGAAATATTCGTGATTGTGAGATTAAATCGCTGTTCACATCTAGGTTTGGGCTCTTTGGCATGCTCAGTTCAAGTCCGACAATCCACAGCGTCACAAGCTCTTGTTTTTTTCACAAAGCCAAAAGTACCTCTTTATTTTCTATTTTCTAAGTCAAGGGTTAGGTTATAATCTTTCTCGCTTGGATTTTTCTATTGTCGAAGCTCTCGTCAGGTAAGCTATGGTCTCTCGCGCTCACGCCGCCCCAACGCTTGCCCGCCGAGCTCCAGCGCCCTGGCATGGCGGCCATCACCGAGCTTCACACCCGCGAGCTCCAGCTCTAGCTCCAGCACATCCACCACACCACCATGGACACCATCCTCGAGGAGCCCACGAGCCAGTGCCAGGTTTAGCTCCAGTTCTTCAAGGTGACGCTCCAGTTCGAGCCCCAGCGCCAGCTGCTTTCGTTCACCCTGCTCGCGGCCACCCTGCTCATCTAGCTCCAGCGCCTGATGCTCGCCACCACGATCCAGCTCCAGCAGCAGCAGTGTACCATCATCATCACGGTGATGGAGCTCCTCTGGTTGTTCACCACCATGGTCACCACCATGGAGGACGCCACAACCACCACCACCACCACCACCACCACCACCACCATCGTCGCGAGGGTCACGACGCAGCAGTGGCCACACCAACACCCGCAGCAGTAGTTACAGTGGTTCGGAGGACGCCGTGGTCGCTGCTCCAGCTTCTTCTGTGGGTTTTGGTTGCGATCTTGGTGCTGCTCGCATTCTTTTTGCTCGTGCGATGGATGTTCTCTCGGAGGAAGCAGCGCAGTAATGCGATCTTTCAGGATCCCGGGTGGCAGATCGAAGTTGTGGTGGACGATTCTCTGACTGAGAAGAAACAGCTGGAAGCTCACACTCGTGGTTCGCACAGCAATGGCACTCTGGGATTCTCCTCAAAGTGTCCTGCCAACACTGGCAGTGACGCGTAAGTCAGCACAGTGCATGCCTTGTCACATGGAAGATTGTGTACAAACAATCTTCAAGGAGATGAAGTTGCAGAGCAACAAGACAGCAGGGTCTTGCTCACGGACGGTGAAGATCACATACAAGGGTCCACTGGTGGAAGTCACCAGACTTGGAAGTTATTGCGCAGCTGGCTCGGAACATGGACTGGAAAGTAGAGCAGGAACCTACCAAGTTTCGATTTGACTGAGCTATCCTCTAGAGGTGACGGGGGAGCAGACGTTAGTGCACCTCCAAAGGCCAGAGAAGTTGCTTGAGACGAAAGGTTTGAGAAAAGGTAACGTACTACTTTTGCTCTCCGTTCTTGCAGGTGCTCAAATCTCAACTTCGATGAGAAGAAGCAGAGCAGGGCATAGCGGCCAGATAGGTTTCTCCAGAGTCAAGAGCATCATAAGCCAGGAATCAAGCAAGTGCAAAATTGTGGAAGTATGGTCGAAGTCTCGTCGCAAGCAGCCTCGTGGACATGTGGAAGCATCAGAAGTGTTCAGGAGGACAAAGAAACACGACGTTGGTTGCCTGGAACACGATCATCATGGGACATGCACGTCTTCTATGCAACGAGGAGCTGGCCTGCCTCCAAACGCTGAGACTTTGCATGGAGCAGCAAAACGTCGTTTCCTGGGAACAACCTTTGCTCTTGACTGCTACGAGCAAGCCGCAGCCAAACGCTCAGACTTTCATGGTGGCGCTCAAGGCACGCGGCGACTTAGCAGAGAAGAGGCTCCACTCACAGATCTGGGAGAGAAATCTGGAGGGAATCCACTACTCAGCGTGGATATCTTTCCAATCCTAAGAGAAATGGATATCTTTCCAATCCTAATGTCCTACTTGCAGTGACACGCCACTTTGGATACTTTGAATAACGAAACTCTTTTTTTCCTCGTTTTTCAACTTAGAACTCATTGAATGTGATCATGGAGACACAAGCCATCAGCGTACACAAACTACTTCCCTACAGGAAACTGGGGAAAAGAAACACGAGATAAATATCTATCCATTGCTGTTTTGATAGTCTCACGGTGCCCAACCGAAAGCATGAGACTGATAGATGCAAAAATGCAAGTTGGATTATCTTTGTCATGTAGATGGCATCCTTGTTGTCTTCACGCTCCTGCCTACCAGTCTTCTTTTTCTTGGCCGGTGGAGGTCTCTTATTATGGCTGCCTCTATTGCAGACACAACATATCAAAGTAGTTTCATAATGTCAGAGGCAAAAGCAAAAGAATTAACCCATCTGGGTACTGGAATAAAAGCCAGTTTGTCACAGACGGTAGAGCAGCAATCCAGTGACCCAACAGTGGAGGGAACTAGCACCATCCGGTTTTACTTCTTCATCGTGGATCCCTAGCTCCTCAAGTGGTCAACCATAGTCAACACCAGTAAAATCGGTCAAAACGCTTGGAATGATTGAAAATAGTTGGAGATGCTGGGTATCGATCCCAGTGCCTCTCACATGCTAAGCGAGCGCTCTACGATCTGAGCTACATCCCCTTAGAATAGAAACAAAAATGCAAAGCTTTTCTCTTCACCAGTCTAGTACTCATCCTTGGAGATTTGGGCGTCTTTTGTCACATTTCAAGAGTTTTTTGATTGATTCTAGAGCTCTAGCTATGGAGGAAAATACTCAAGGTCATGAGATCTCATCTTGGCAACGTCTTATTAAGTGCTCCAGGCCGAGGGATTTGTGGAGCATACCCCTGAGAATCAAAAGAGATGCATGTGGAATCCATAGGATGGGTTGCTTGATGCATACGACAGGGCACTCCTTGCAAAGCTGGCAACCATGAAGAATGTTACTAATGCTTATAATAATAATACATATAGTAATAGTACAAAGAAGAGGAGGAACAAGGCTAGTGAATTATTTTGCTTTGCAGTGTTATTCAAGATGGGTAGAAGCAATTGGTAAAACCAAGACAATATAAATCAATTGGTATGATCTTTAGTACTGTGAGGGCCTAGTGTACGGCTACGATGCCGTATACTAATATTAGCATAGTGGGATTTTGGTAGCCGTCAGATTGCTTTTAATTTGGACCACTCGCTCTTATATATAAGCTAGGATCTTTTGGGCTAATGGATATGCACATTTCTATATTCCCTTTCCATATCCCAAACACTCACATTGGTGGAGATGAGGGGCACTTTTGATTGTCCCTAAGGAGTGCTTAAATTTGGGATTTTGGTTTAGATCTAGCTTTTGCATTGTCTAGATCTAGCTTTTTCCATTTCCTTTCTTTTGTTCTTTCTTTTTAGGATTTTGGTTTAGATCTAGCTTTTTACATTGTCTAGATCTACCATTTCCTTCTAACTTTTTGTCATTTCTCTTCTTTTGCTCTTTCTTTTTCATTCGACAAGGGCGAGGACGTGGTCGTGGCTGTGATGTTCACTGTTGGGCATGTGATGAAGTTGGTTATATCTCGAGTTTAAGTTGCAGTCATTGCGGGTGGTGCCGAGTCAAGTTTTTGACCTCATTCTTGGTATGGATTGGTTGCAGCGCAATCATGCTAAGTGTGATTTTGAAGTTTCTCCCCCTTGTCTCATATTTCCTTATGTTTCATCCATTCCTCTCACTTCTGTACCTCTTTGTCCCTTTATTTTTACCTCTGCTTCCATTACTTTTGTTTCCCCACTATTTCCTCCTATGTTTCCATCTTGTTCTGCTCTTCCCTTTTCAGATCCCTCCGACGATCTTTGTGTTGCAGCGGTGGACCGGCTCATGAAGGAGTATTCTGATCTCTTTGAATTTGACTTATTGTCTGGGGCCAAGATTGCCACACGTCATCCAATTCCAACCAGGGATGCTTGTCCAATCAAGGTTCCCGTTCGTTGTCGGTCACCCAAGGAGATCAAGATTTTACGTGCAAATGTCAAGGAGATGTTGGAGAAGGGTGTTATTCGGAAGTCGTGGAGTCCTTGGGCATGTGAACCTCATCTTGTGACAAAGCCTGATGGGAGTATTCATTTCTGCATCGACTATCGTCCATTAAACAAAGAGACGATCCCAGATGTGTATCCTCTTCCTCACACTGCTGATCTCTTGGATCGTCTGGGGCGAAGTTGTTAGTTCACCAAGCTAGATCTTGCTTCTGGGTACTGGCAAGTACCGATGGCCGAAGAAGATATTCATAAGACTGCTTTTCATACACCATTTGGTTTGTACGAGTTCTTGGATTTGCCGTTTGGTTTGAACAATGCTCCAGCAACCTTCCAGCGGATGCTGGACAAGGTTCTTTGCGATATGCCGGAGGTGACTGTTGACTTCATTGATGATGTCTTGATCCACTCGGAGGGGACATGGGAGGAACATTTGTGATGTTTGTAAAGTGTTGGATCGGCTACACGATGTTGGTTTAAAGCTGAATCAGACAAAGTGCATGTTTGGGTCCAAGGATACAACTTATCTTCGGTACTATATTTCTCGTGAGGGTTTGCAAGTTGATCCTGACAAACTTGTGGTTGTTCTAAAGTTCCCTACTCCGAAGTGTGTGAATGATGTGTAGCGCTTCTTGGGCAAGGTGTAGTATCTTGGTCGTTTTGTGGATCATCTTTCTAATCGCATTGCACCATTGCGAGCGTTGCTGAAGTCGTCAACATCATCTTTCATCTGGTCTTTAGATTATAAGCGGGCGTTCGAGGATCTCAAAGAGCTATTGATGACTCTTCCGATTTTGGCATATCCTGACTACACTCGACCTTTTATTTTGCGCGTGGATGCTTCTAACATTGGTCTTGGAGGTGTGTTGATGCAAGAGAGCTCGAGTATGCCTAGTTAGCACCATCCCATTGCATATATAAGCCATACGTTACAACCAGCGGAAATGAACTACTCCATGACAGAGAAGGAGTGTTTAGCAGCAGTTTGGGGTTTTGAGAAACTTCATGCATATTTACATGGTTCTCAGACGTTACTTGAAGGTGATCATGCTGTTGTTACGTCATTATTGAAGCGGAAGAACCTGGTTGGTCGTACTGCTCGATGGGCTTTGAAGCTTCAGATCTATGATTTTGATGTTGTTCATCGCCCAGGGAGTTCTTTGGCTAATGCTCATGCCCTTTCTTGAGCTCCTTTTCCTTCTACATTCTCTTCTTATGTTTCTGACGAGCCTGTTGTTCCAGCCTCTGTGAATTTTCTACACGAGGATTTTGTGCCGTCGGCGGTTGCTGTACTTGACATTCAGTATCCACAAGGCACAAAGCAAGATCTACCTTCTCTGTCAAGATTTCTCTTCCAGATCTGCGAGTGGAGCCTCTTCACCTAAGTCGCCCCGTGCCTTGAGCACCACCACGAAAGTCTAAGCGTTTGGCTGCTGGCTTGCTCATAGCACTCGAGAGCAAAGGTTGTTCTCGGTGTATCCCAGGAAAGGATGTTTTGCTCAGCATTTGGAGGTAGGCCAGTGAGTGCTTGGAATATGGAAAGGAAATACAAAAATGTGCATATTAATTAGCCCAAAAACCCTAGCTTATATACAGGAGCGAGTGGTCCAAATTGAAACCAATCCGACGGTTACCAAAATCCCACTACGCTAATATTAGTATACGGCATCGTAACCGTACACTTGGCACTCACATCATCCCCTCCTCTCGGGATAATGGAAGACCATCAGGGTTCTCTTGAAGATGGGCCGGGATCCGGAGGAACATCATGCTGAACCTGAGGAGGAGGCATCGGTGGATCTGTAGGTGGTATTAACTCCTCCTGATCCCTTTGTATGAAGCGTTTTAGCCATTGCACATGCACAATCTCTGGAGGATCAGCCTGCTGAACGTCATGCCAAACCTCATAAACTTGTGGTCCAATTTGTCACAACACTCGATATGGTCCTTTCCATTGCGCAAGAAGCCCCTTAGATAAACCATGTACCGTAAGATGGGGAAAACGGACTAACACCAAATCGTTCACTTTGTACTTCACAGGTAGACAATGATAGGAGTTGTAGCGCCATTGTTGTCCCACTTGTACGCAGCCTAAGTGTTCAGTAGACTCCGCTCGGACAAGTGGAAGAATGCTTGTCAAATACTGATCCCATGATTTAGCATTGGCAGCACGTGGCAATCACGAATTTAAACCCAGCTCCGTTGGTAATATTGGATCATGACTATATATGCTCTATTTCGTTAAAGTGGGATTTATTCAGTAAAATAGGACTAGGTACAAATTTTCAAGTATTTGAAAATGACGTGAAATTATATGTTTTTTGTCCAGGGGCTAGACATATCTGGGGCATAGTGACTAGCGCGGTGACTTTGTGTCCAGACTGAGTCCATCTGGTTGTATAATAAATCTCATTGTCAAGGTGAACAAGCCGAATCTGAAGCTAAAGAAGAGCGATGGCATGCGCGCACACACTATTTGTTTGTTCATTGAGCATGTGGTGAGCTTTCCAAGATGAACGTCATTCCTATTAGCCAGACATATAACTCAATGGTGAGAACATTTAGATATTATTCAATGTTATCTTTTTCTAACGAATCTAATTGTGAAGGTGTAGCAAGAGGCATTGCTAGTCTGGAGAAGTCATTTAACTCATTTGACCCTTAGTGTATTTTCATGAAACTAAATAACATTCATATTATTAAGGAATTTCTCTAGTACCTTTTCTTTACAACATAGAGGCTTGCATTTCTTTCAAAGGTGATTTAGTAAAAGGCCTGAGGGCACATGCCATTCTATTTCTCAGACCGCTATTAAGATATACTAGTGCAAAGGGAAAAAAGTGCTGCTCGCTACATGTCTCGACAAACCTCTTGAAGATTGCCTCTCCATATACAACATGACCCTTGGTTTTGTGAGTACCGTCGTTCCCATGGACTGCCTGTTGACTTTGTTCCTCGAACTCAGTTTTGATTCTATAGAATGTGGTTTGAGGGACTCCATAAATGATTCTCCATGCCTTCATGCAGACCAAACCCCTCTGGAAGACCATGCCCCCCACCTGATGTTCTAAAGCATCAACAGATGACCGTAATGCCTCATACACAAAATTGCGAGCTGCCTTCTAGGACAATGTTTTGTATCTTGCTCTCTCCTCTTCAATAGCATCCCAATCAGCATGTTGACAGCACCTCCTTTTGCAACAAGCAACTGTCGAGACCATTCGAACCTCCATCGCCATTTTCTACCTTTTCGGTTCGTTGCTTAGATCCCTTTGGCTGTGCTTTAGGAAGGTGTACTTTCTTTTCCCATGAAGAGATGTTCTGTCATCAGTTGTAGTGGTGTTTGATTGTGAATCCTTCACATTCTCAAACACTAAGTGCCTCAATTTCCACCGCACAATGCTTCCAATAGTCAGACTATTTTCTTCTGTGTCAACAACCTCTAAAATCGCAACTCCAATATCATCCCAGCCCAATTCTTGATTAGCAACCGCATCTCTTGGATCGACAACTGTGGCTAAGCCCTCAGCTACCACCTCCCCCTCGGGGTTGTTTAGAAACACCTTTGCCTGAATCCATGTAGCACGGTTCTTAAGATCCACGGAGGGAACATGCGTCGCACTTGCGGAGGCCATTCTGAAAGTGTAGAAAAGAAGTTAAGACCATATAAAAAATGATTGGAGAATGGCCTAAATCATAACATACCAAACAACCTCAATAGCATGAGGCCACATGCCATTATTCAAACATGCTATTGACACCCATGTGAAATTTTGCATTCACAAAATTGGCATGAGGCCTCATGCCATCTTGATATACACACAGCTGCAGGCAAGTAAAAACATACATGACAATACGCTAGCCATGAAATTGCAAGGGCCCAAGATGGCATGTGGCCTCATGCCATTTCTAAATGTGGTCCTAAGCCATTCCATGGTGAACATACTAGGAAGCACAAGTGCCGAATATCAAGAGGAAGCGGTAGCCACACCAAAGACAGTGCCACTCGCAACACCGCAACTACTCATAGCGCTGCTCGCAACACCGCAACTGCTCGTAGCGCCGCTCGCACAAGCTGCCACTCGCATAAACTGCCGCTCGCAATGGCGCTCGCAATGCCGCAACCGCTCGTAGACGCATAAACCATAGCTCACAACACCGCTTACACAAGCAGCGCTCACTATGCTCAGCGGAACCAAGAACACGGCGCACAAAAATGATAGACCTAGTAATGAATTCGAGAATTCAAAAATAACACACGCTTGAACGTCACATCAAATCCTTTGACAAACCAGATCTTATGATTCCTCTGACAAATTTCAAACTGAGTAGCTTCTAGACTTTGCTGTCGGAGGTTGAACTTTGTCACATCATGTCCTTGCCTCGATCCAGCTGTGCCATGTCAGTGATTCGAACTTTGCCATGCCATGTCAGCGATCCGCGCCAAGATTATTCGCCGTGTAAAGGAATAATTATGCTGTGTGTGTACGTCCATTTATGGCAATATAAGGCCACACGCCATTCAAAGAATAATGCTAGTCGAGCATTTTTTGGTGCATTTTTGGGTTCAAAATTGCATGAGCCCACACGCTATAAAGTTTACCTATACCAAAAATAGAAACAGCTTTATTTACTTGGGAATTTAAGTGGTTGAGGCATTTTTAAACTTACAAACACATGCCCTACTTACATTCCTTTTGTTGCTTAAAATTCAAAAATATTATAAACCTTTCTTTTTGCATTTTCAATGTTTTCAATTATGGTTTTTGATTTTCGCAGGACCAGCCTAGTAATCTATTTGCATCCCGTCATGTTTATAGCTAGCTTTCGTTTGTCCCCTTCGCTAGCCTGAGATACATCTGCTCGGCATCTGCATCTTACAGCATTTGCCCAGAAAGGGCATCTTTCTTCACGCAGAATTTGCCACATGTTTAGGGTTTAGGGTTTAGGGTTTAGCAATTCAGTAGCTTGATAAACATGCAAATACAGAACTTGATGCAAAATCCTTTGATATGTCACAATGCCCCTAGGACCATAAACACATTTCAATAGAAAGGGTCCTTTCATTTCATAACTCCTTACGTAGATCTTGGTGAAACCGGAGTTAGTGAAGTTAGTTTCTTGTGATCCCGCATCTGATTGTGATGTCCCTTTGCAGTGTCGATGGAAAGGTCAATGCACACCAAACTGTAAAATCTTGGAGCAAAATAACGGTCAGATCTATGGCAAATGCCCCTGAAACATTGTAAGGCTCGTGTGGTCTCATGTGGTGTCCGATCGAGATGCTTCTTTGCAGGGTCATCAAGAAGGACATTGTATACCATTCTGTAAAATCTAGTTGCGATCTAACGGTTGGATCTCCAGAAAACTCAAAACAATCTCGCGCGTGTCAGAATATTCTAGGAATATACTCCTATGTGCCCTTGAAAATGGCATGCGGCCCCACGCCATTCAAGAGATAACGCTAGATGACGCCGAGCATTTTTTGGTGCATTTTTTGGGATCAAAATTGCATGAGCCCACACGCTTGAACGTCACATCAAATCCTCTGACAAACCAGATCTTATAATTCCTCTGACAAATTTCAAACTAAGTAGCTTCTAGACTTTGCTGTCGGACGTTGAACTTTGTCACATCATGTCCTTGCCTCGATCCAGCTGTGCCATGTCAGTGATTCGAACTTTGCTATGCCATGTCAGCGATCTGTGCCAAGATTATTCGCCGTGTAACTGCTCGGCATCTGCCTCTTACAGCATTTGCCCAGAAAGGGCATCTGTCTTCACGCAGCATTTGCCACATGTTTAGGGTTTAGGGTTTAGCAATTCAATAGCTTGATAAACATGCAAATACAGAACTTGATGCAAAATCCTTTGATATGTCAGGACCATAAACACATTTCAATAGAGAGGGTCCTTTCATTTCATAACTCCTTACGTAGATCTTGGTGAAACCAGAGTTAGTGAAGTTGGTTTCTTGTGATCCTGCATCTGATTGTGATGTCCCTTTGCAGTGTCGATGGAAAGGTCAATGCACACCAAACTGTAGAATCTTGGAGCAAAATAACGGTCAGATCTATGGCAAATGCCCCTGAAACATTGCAAAGCTCGTGTGGTCTCATGTGGTGTCCGATCGAGATGCTTCTTTGCAGGGTCATCAAGAAGGACATTGTATACCATTCTTTATTTAGCTGAACATTTGGCATTTTTGGAAATACAAGATGCTTTGGAATATCCAATCATGCATGGTATAAATATAGCGAGGGTATTAAATGATATCCCAATCATGATCTTTCTTTTGGATTTCGCGTGCATGCAGTCCGAGGAATGATGACATTGCGGATTTCTTTTGGATTTCACGTGCATGCATGCGCGCGGCGATCCAGAAATTAATGGTGGCGCCCAAGTCCGAGGAATGATGACGTTGCGGGATTACCAACCGTCGTGACATTTCGCGCGTGTGAGGTTAGGTTTTGCATTTTGCTTCGTACTCGCGCTCGCATCGCACTCCCACTCGCAATCACGCTCACATTCGCGCTCATCTACCTTCTCTACAGGTTTCTCGTGTGCATCGGCGTCCACTCGCGCTTGCATCGCGCTCGTGTGCATCGGCATCCACTTCAAGACACACCCAGTTTGTAACTTCGCCGCCAACTCTGCCGCCCACTCCGCCACCCACATGCAGCCCACTTGGCGTCCCGGGAGATTTCAGCGCCACTCTCCAACTGTAAGTGGCAGAGTAGCCTTGCTGCTACGATCCGCTACACACACAGTGCACATTCGCCAGCAAGTCCGGCCTCGATTGTCACGCCTCCATTCGGCTTCAAATGGTAAGTCTTTTAGGCCAAGTAGAAAATGGCATGAGGCCACATGCCATTCAGTAGCAACATTGGCATGCACCGATTGGGCTCTCGAGTGCAGTCCGGTTACAGATGGCGTGTAGCCTCACGCCATCTTAGGATGCAGCATCAAGACATCTGATGCAGTGGTGAATGGCGTGTGGCCTCACGTTATTTCCAGCTGCTAGCTTTTCATCTGTCAGCTCTAATTGTTGTGCATTTCTGAACAGGCGAGGAATTGCGTTCTTCTTCCAGCCACTGTCAATGTGGATGCAGAGAAGGGGGAGGAGCTCAGGTTGGACTTTCGGGATGGAAGGCGAGGATCTGAGGCTGTACAACACAGATGGTGGGAGAAAAGAATGCATGGGGATCCTCATCCAAGTGACAGACACTCCATGCAGTTCCATGCAAGAATATGGACTAGCACTTGTGGTAGAGACAACGTCCGCCTTCAAGATCCACCTTGCACATCCTAGTGGCTTCCCGGAGGGGGGCAGCAGCTATGAGGAATTCCTAGAGGGAGCTAGGGAGAGGTTGTCCAGGAGGCTCACAATTTCAAAGACGCTGCGGGTCTATGAAGATCACATGGAATCCACGGACCTCACCTACGGCGATGTTCAAAAACTATATTCCAATATTGAGCCATTGAGAGTGCCTCTAGTTCACGAAGCGAAGGAAAAGGGGGTCGATCTGGAAACTACCCCGAAGCAGAAAAGGGTGGTCAAGCTCAAGCCGACGTCCGATTCTCCTGCTCCAAAAAAGAAGCTACTCGGTGATGCCATTGCCTCGGGTTCGAACACTACACGCACCAAAAAGAAGAGCCGCAAAGAGCAGAAAGAGCAAGAAGAGGCAGCAAAAATCGTTGCAGATAATAGTACTTGTTACTATTCCAACAAAGTATATACAATCGACGTGAGCCGTATCAACATCCAAAGCAAATACAACCACAGGCTAGTATCTGATGAGTGGGTGGAGAAACTGAAGCAGAAGATGCTGGGAAGTCCAGTAACACCCGACATCGCAGACGTGATCCCCTACTACCAAACAATGAAGGGCGAGACGAGGTTTCCAGACTTGACCACTGAACATGAGCGTGGACGTATTAGAGAAGAGATGGCATTACTATTGGGTTTAAATCCTGATAGTGTGGAGAGTGATGAAATTCCAAGATTATTGTATAGGCGTTGGAGGCAAAAAATAACAGTCTGAGATGGCATGTATTTATTTAAAAATGTAACTTATTATGGCATGGGGTTCCATGCCATTGTATTAATATTAAAAGACAATTCTTTGAGAGGATTTGCATTATACTAGAAGTGTTACAGCATGTTATTGGAAGTCTACGAAGTTGTTTTATTAATAAAGGGAAAGTAAAGATTGAATGGGGACTTGGGCTCCACCTAGACTCGGAGCAACTGAGCCAATATTAAAAGGATGGAAAGAAATTGGACGACGATGACAAGGAGAAGAGAGAGGTGAAGCAGTGGTAGGAGGAGGAGAAGTGATTGAGTAGACATTTCCTTGTTTAAAATAAAATGGCATGTGCCTCAATGCAGTTGAATTTTGTTATATTTATATACTATATAAAGGTTTGGAAACCTTATTTTACAAGTGGGATAATGACAATTCCCACTTTAACGAAATAGAGCTTCATCGCTCAATCACGAAATGCTCTCCACAGTATAGGTATGATATTTCAAAAAGAGAAATGGATATCTTTCCAATCCTAATGTCCTACTTGCAGTGACACGCCACTTTGGATACTTTGAATAACGAAACTCTTTTTTTCCTCGTTTTTCAACTTAGAACTCATTGAATGTGATCATGGAGACACAAGCCATCAGCGTACACAAACTACTTCCCTACAGGAAACTGGAGAAAAGAAACACGAGATAAATATCTATCCATTGCTGTTTTGATAGTCTCACGGTGCCCAACCGAAAGCATGAGACTGATAGATGCAAAAATGCAAGTTGGATTATCTTTGTCATGTAGATGGCATCCTTGTTGTCTTCACGCTCCTGCCTACCAGTCTTCTTTTTCTCGGCCGGTGGAGGTCTCTTATTATGGTTGCCTCTATTGCAGACACAACATATCAAAGTAGTTTCATAATGTCAGAGGCAAAAGCAAAAGAATTAACCCATCTGGGTACTGGAATAAAAGCCAGTTTGCCACAGACGGTAGAGCAGCAATCCAGTGACCCAACAGTGGAGGGAACTAGCACCATCCGGTTTTACTTCTTCATCGTGGATCCCTAGCTCCTCAAGTGGTCAACCATAGTCAACACCAGTAAAATCAGTCAAAACGCTTGGAATGATTGAAAATAGTTGGAGATGCCGGGTATCGATCCCGGTGCCTCTCGCATGCTAAGCAAGCGCTCTACCATCTGAGCTAAATCCCCTTAGAATAGAAACAAAAATGCAAAGCTTTTCTCTTCACCAGTCTAGTACTCATCTTTGGAGATTCCGGCGTCTTTTGTCACATTTCAAGAGTTTTTTGATTGATTCTATGGAGGAAAATACTCAAGGTCATGAGATCTCATCTTGGCAACGTCTTATTAAGTGCTCCAGGTTTAAGGCCGAGGGATTTGTGGAGCATACCCCTGAGAATCAAAAGAGATGCGTGTGGAATCCACAGGATGGGTTGCTTGATGCGTACTACAGGGCACTCCTTGCAAAGCTGGCAACCATGAAGAATGTTACTAATGCTTATAATAATAATACATATAGTAATAGTACAAACAAGAGGAGGAACAAGGCTAGTGAATTATTTTGCTTTGCAGTGTTATTCAAGATGGGTAGAAGCAATTGGTAAAACCAAGACAATATAAATCAATTGGTATGATCTTTAGTACCAAATAAATACTAATATTATTTGGTATTTTAATTTGCTTATTTAGAAGATTTTTAAAAATGAGTAACTTTACTTTTGCCTTTTTTACAAAATATCGAAAGCACATTCTTTCGAAGTTTAAGCGCGTTTGCTTTCGGTCTCTGACAGCCCCTGAACAAACGAACGGAGAAATCGGGCACGCTTGATCAATCCAAAGAAACTAATCACTAAAAGCTTACCAGGTGATGGATTTTGTTTCGAGGATGACAAAACGGCCTCTTTCCATTCCTCGTATTCTAGGCATGTTGTCCTGCCTGGATCCTGCATGCAAACCAAACTAAAGTCTTTAGAACCTGGAAGTTGCAACAAGCAGATCGACGCCTTCCTACTGACCTCGAGATTCGTGGCATCCGACAGAGCTGCAGAAGAAATGCTCGCACTGTGAGATCAGGCCTTGCAGAAAAAATATCGAGTTCTTTGCATACCTCTCTTGCATCCTCTAGTTCTTGATTCGGATTTCTCTTTCTCAACACCGACCAAATCGAAGCAGATATCTGTCATAGACGCGGCAACCTGTAGAAAAATAAAATCTAGAATCGGCAATACAATTGCTCGCTGGAGCTTACGTTGGAAAACTCAGGGTCCGACGTGCTAGACACCTCCATCAATTTAGCTTTGTCAACTTTAAGCTGTTGAAACATACAATAAAAAGACAGTAAAACCGTGAAAAAAAGCATTGGAAACTGCTTGCCTTTTGCTTTCTCGCGCATAAATAAAACGCAACGCTGGTGAATACAGGGCGATCGAAATCAGCGCTTCGACGTCGTGCTTCTGGAAAAGTGGCCAAAAATCGCTCTTTGTATCTGGAGCAAAACGTAGAGAGAGCCCGTAAAGAAATAAACTAAAAGGAAAGAGGAAGCTCTTACGCTGCCAAGACTCTCTGGACAGCTTGTATGAGTCTCACGCATCCAAATTGCACAGCGAGCTCGCGCACATTCAAGCTTGTCCTGAAGAAAAAAATGTTATTCCCACATTTTTTTTCCATCTCTTTTCTTCCTGGCTTTGAAGAAATACCTGATACCAAGAGCATTCTGGACTGTGGTGAGTGATCTATTGTAAGCCTTATCAGAAAGGCCACTCAGCTTGATTCCCTTTTGCCGATCAAATGGAACTTGCATCCTGTCCGAGAAGAAAAGAAAGAAATAAACTCCACCCGCAAAGAAATGCAGATCTGGATACTTACATCGAGCACGCGATCTCGAAACAGAGCACGGATCGGCAGACATCGCCCTGGAATAACACACAAGAGCATTGGATACCCTCAAGTCACAGGCGGAAAGAAAGAAGCAAGCACACTCACAATGCCAAATGCCGCCGCATCAAATTCCATCCGGCAGAGGTGCAGCAGCTCCTCCGCCTTGCGCAGCACTTCGCGATCGGCCGCCATTCCCAGCCGCCGCTCCAGCGCCTTCATCTCCATGGCGCGCGAAGAACCTCGCGTTTGGAAATAGGCGGGAAGATAACGAGTTAACCTAAACCGCGAGGGTTAGAGATAAACGAACATTAATGGTTTACTTTACGTCAACTATAGTCAACCTTGGCGTTGTAGCCACAATTTTATTTGGAACGATGGATGGATCATACAAAACTTTTTAAGATTGTAGAAAGCTGCAGGGAATACAAGGACGACGAGAGTCCTTCATTTCTCGCAGTGAAGAACACAATCAAAAAAAGGAGATGGCCGAGTAGATCATATCTTGTTGAATGCAACGATGTCACAGCTTAGGATGTACTCCGCCACTGGGCCCTCATCAATCAAAAAGTATGTCACTTAAGGCTATTACTATTGTTTCATTTGATCTAACTTTTGGTGTTGTGGGGTGTGATAATATTGGTATTGTGCCCATCCTTGATGTGTTGTTTGTTGGTCTCTAGCTTTTGTGGGATGTGATTATATGGTTTATCCTATTCTTAATGTTCTACCAATCTCCTATTGACGTGGAGTGTGATCGTGATATTGATTGGTGAGCTATGGATGATGCAGTTTAATTCTTGGAGAATGTTTGAGGATCAAGTTTGTGGAAAGACAATTAATCTGGATATTGAGTGTATCCATGAAGTTGAGAATCTTGCTTTTATTTCATTGGTAGAGTATTTGATTAGTTCTGGTATTGAGTATTTCCCTGTTCCAAGGGTTAAGTCACTTTAGCCAGAGTTTTGGGTTGAATGCATGTCCCCACTTGTGAGTGCTACTGAGAGCCTTTGCTTTACTATTACTTATGAGGAAATTATATATTCCCTTGAGAATGTGAATGTTGTTATTGATTTTCCCATATCAAGTGTTAAGTTGTGTGTTCAAAAGGTTAAGTGGTGTGAATCTTTTGCTTATATTGTGGCTGAAATATTTAACGAAAGGAAATCCCCTATTGACCAAGCTTTAAGCATATATTCTTTTAATTTTCCATTTTTGCATTGCCAGTTGTTGCAAATTCCTCTTCCAATGCTTTTCTATCTACTTTTTCTTCTTCCAAAATTGTTTTACCTCAATTTTTCTCGTTAACTTTTTTTTGCCTTGACACTTCAAACTTTTTTTTCTTTAGAGGAGGGGGTAGAGGAGACGGATGGAAGTCCGGCCCCGATGATGGAGTGAGGATGAGCGAATACGATAGTGGAGCAAGGGCGAATGATATAGATTGTGGAGTGAGGACGAGCATAGCGAGTTTGAACGAAACATCCAGCCCCAATATAATGAGGCCGAATAGATACGATAGTGGAGTGAGGCTGGACATAGATGGCAGAGTGAAGACGAGCACAGTAAGTCCAAAAGGAGCTACTGTTTCAAATTTTTTTTTCTTCGAGGAGGGGAGAAGGAGAATGTGAAAGACGAATGGAGTGAGTTTAACCTCTCCAATGCAAAGTTATGGTTGTGTGGTTGGTTTGAGCATTTAGGAGTTGCATAAAGAGTTGCAACTGGTTCATCAAAGTTCTATACTAGGCTAATGATTATGCCATAGCTTTAGATTTTATTTCAGTCATGGTTATTAGCAATTTTTATTGGTGGTTTTGTGGGAGTTTTAGATTCTTGTAGTAATTTATAATTGCCCAACAGAAGCTCCAGATGTTCCACTTGACTTATTATTATCACCTTTTCATCTTCCAAAAGGGAGGATGGTGTAAAGTTTGTAAATACATATATGTATATATATGTATTACCCTAGCTAGGTAATGCACTAATTATAGTAGTATAACATATCGACTGTCCATTTAGGACTAAATATAATCTATCCATTCTTGTATATAAGTAGGGGCCTAAATTTTAATTAATATACTTCTTCCTTTATTCTGAGTACTCACAATATATATTTTATATATTATATGGCTTTTGGGATGGATCCAAATCTTAAAATTTGGATTCACTGCAATATCTTAATATGGGCGGGTTTATGACATAGGAAAAGAACTAGATATTGGTATTATATTTGAATTTGATATATATTTATAAATAAACATTTACTTATAAATTACTCATAAAATAACAAAGGACATTTTTTAAAGTTACACTCAAATGGATTTTATAGTAATAAATGTATATTCAGTAATACTAAATATAGTGAATTTATTCTGTAAATTAGGTCAGAAGGTAAAACCTCTATTAAATAGGAAATATTGCCACTCAGATCTAAATATTATTTAAATTTTAATTTTTTAAAAATACCTGTTTAATAAAAATATTTCCACGAAAACATTAAGAAATTATTCTTTCGTGTACCAGAATATTTGAAAATATTTTTAATGACTCCTTTTGCTCTCTCTATTATCAGATCTGTATAGGACTACATTAAGTTGTACATTCTTGAGGTCAGTAGGAAGGCATTGATTTGCTTGTTACAACTTACAAGTTCCAAAGGCATTAGTTTGGTTTTGGTACAAGATCCAGGCAGGACAACATGCTTGGAATACAAGGAATGGAGAGAGGCCACCTTGAAACAAAATCCATCACCTAGTAAGCTTTTAATAATTAGTTTCTTTGGATTGATCAAGCATGCCCAATATCTCTATTTGTTTGTTCAGAAAAGCAAATGCACTTAAATTTTGAAAGAATGTGAAGGTGACGTTTCCAATTTTGAACTTTTGTAAGAAAAACAAGTTACTCATTTTAAAAGACTTTTAGCTATACAAATATGTAGCTAAATATGTTTACTAGCAAACCAAAATACCAATTAATATTAGTGTTTAGACAATTTGATTGGTACAGAAGACCATACCAGTTGATTTATATTGTGTTGGTTTTACCAATTGCTTTACTCCTCTTGCATAACACTGCAAAGCAAAACACTATCCCTCTTCCTCCTCCTCTTGTGATTACTATTACTATAATATGTATTATTATTATAAGCATTAGTAACATTCTTCATGGTTGCCTGCAGATGCAGCTTCTTGGCTATAGGAACTTGCTGGAGATGGTGGGATTTCCAAAGCTCATCTCTCAAAAGGCTCTTGAAATGCAACAAAAGCTGCCAGAATCTCCAAGGATGAGTATTAGAATGGTGAAGAGAAAAGTTTAGCATTTTTGTTTCTTTGCTAAGGCGAGATAGCTCAGATGGTAGAGCGCTTGCCATCAAAATATGTTTGATTATTGGATCGTTCCAGGCGTTTTGACCGATTTTACTGGTGTTGACCTTTGGGGAGCTATGGATGGATGTTGCACCGTGAGACTGTCAACAGAGCCATGCATAGATATTTATCTTGTGTTTCTTTTTCCCACTTTTTTGCAAACGAGTAAAAAAGTTTCGTTCACTGCAAGTACATTAGGATTGAGCCTGGAAAGGAGTTGCCATCAAATTAAAGATGTCTTATCTTTTTGAAATATTGAGCACTTCGTGATTGTGAGATTAAATCGCTGTTCACATCTAGGTTTGGGCTCTTTGGCATGCTCAGTT
>NW_003314376.1:236224-242677 GCF_000143415.4 Selaginella moellendorffii
GTATTTGACGAGCATTCTTCCACTTGTCCGAGTGGAGTCTGCCGAACAGTTAGGCCGCGTACAAGTGGGACAACAACGGCGATACAACTCCTATTATTGTCCACCTACGGAGTACAAAGTGCATGATTTAGTATTAGTCCGTTTTCCCCATCTTACGGTACGTGGTTTATCTAAAGGGCTCCTTGCGCAGTGGAAAGGACTGTATCGGGTGTTGTGGCAAGTTCAACCACAAGTTTATGAGGTTTGGCATGAGGTCCAATAGGCCGATCCTCCAGAGATTGTGCATGTGTAGCGGTTGAAACGCTTCATACAAAGGGATCAAAAGCAGTTAATACCACCTACAGATCCGCCGATGCCTCCTCCTAACGTTTTTCCAGATCCCGGCCCATCTACAAGAGAACCCTGATAGTCTTTCATTATTCCGAGAGGAGGGGATGATGTGACAGCCAAGTGTACGGTTACGATGCCGTATACTAATATTAGTGTAGTGGGATTTTGGTAGCTGTCGGATTGGTTTCAATCCGAACCACTCACTCTTGTATATAAGCTAGGGTTTTTTGGGCTAATGGATATGCACATTTCTGTATTCCCTTTCCATATTCCAAGCACTCACAATATATATTTATAAATAAACATTTACTTATAAATTACTCATAAAATAACAAAGGACATTTTTTAAAGTTACACTCAAATGGATTTTATAGTAATAAATGTATATTCAGTAATAATAAATATAGTGAATTTATTCTGTAAATTAGGTCAGAAGGTAAAACCTCTATTAAATAGGAAATATTGCCACTCAGATCTAAATATTATTTAAATTTAAATTTTTTAAAAATACCTGTTTAATAAAAATATTGCCATGAAAACATTAAGAAATTATTCTTTTGTGTACCAGAATATTTGAAAATATTTTTAATGACTCCTTTTGCTCTCTCTATTATCAGATCTGTATAGGACTACATTAAGTTGTACATTCTTGAGGTCAGTAGGAAGGCATTGATTTGCTTGTTACAACTTACAAGTTCCAAAGGCATTAGTTTGGTTTTGGTACAAGATCCAGGCAGGACAACATGCTTGGAATACAAGGAATGGAGAGAGGCCACCTTGAAACAAAATCCATCACCTAGTAAGCTTTTAATAATTAGTTTCTTTGGATTGATCAAGCATGCCCAATATCTCTATTTGTTTGTTCAGAAAAGCAAATGCACTTAAATTTTGAAAGAATGTGAAGGTGACGTTTCCAATTTTGAACTTTTGTAAGAAAAACAAGTTACTCATTTTAAAAGACTTTTAGCTATACAAATATGTAGCTAAATATGTTTACTAGCAAACCAAAATACCAATTAATATTAGTGTTTAGACAATTTGATTGGTACAGAAGACCATACCAGTTGATTTATATTGTGTTGGTTTTACCAATTGCTTTACTCCTCTTGCATAACACTGCAAAGCAAAACACTATCCCTCTTCCTCCTCCTCTTGTGATTACTATTACTATAATATGTATTATTATTATAAGCATTAGTAACATTCTTCATGGTTGCCTGCAGATGCAGCTTCTTGGCTATAGGAACTTGCTGGAGATGGTGGGATTTCCAAAGCTCATCTCTCAAAAGGCTCTTGAAATGCAACAAAAGCTGCCAGAATCTCCAAGGATGAGTATTAGAATGGTGAAGAGAAAAGTTTAGCATTTTTGTTTCTTTGCTAAGGCGAGATAGCTCAGATGGTAGAGCGCTTGCCATCAAAATATGTTTGATTATTGGATCGTTCCAGGCGTTTTGACCGATTTTACTGGTGTTGACCTTTGGGGAGCTATGGATGGATGTTGCACCGTGAGACTGTCAACAGAGCCATGCATAGATATTTATCTTGTGTTTCTTTTTCCCACTTTTTTGCAAACGAGTAAAAAAGTTTCGTTCACTGCAAGTACATTAGGATTGAGCCTGGAAAGGAGTTGCCATCAAATTAAAGATGTCTTATCTTTTTGAAATATTGAGCACTTCGTGATTGTGAGATTAAATCGCTGTTCACATCTAGGTTTGGGCTCTTTGGCATGCTCAGTTCAAGTCCGACAATCCACAGCGTCACAAGCTCTTGTTTTTTTCACAAAGCCAAAAGTACCTCTTTATTTTCTATTTTCTAAGTCAAGGGTTAGGTTATAATCTTTCTCGCTTGGATTTTTCTATTGTCGAAGCTCTCGTCAGGTAAGCTATGGTCTCTCGCGCTCACGCCGCCCCAACGCTTGCCCGCCGAGCTCCACCCTGGCATGGCGGCCATCACCGAGCTTCACACCCGCGAGCTCCAGCTCTAGCTCCAGCACATCCACCACACCACCATGGACACCATCCTCGAGGAGCCCACGAGCCAGTGCCAGGTTTAGCTCCAGTTCTTCAAGGTGACGCTCCAGTTCGAGCCCCAGCGCCAGCTGCTTTCGTTCACCCTGCTCGCGGCCACCCTGCTCATCTAGCTCCAGCGCCTGATGCTCGCCACCACGATCCAGCTCCAGCAGCAGCAGTGTACCATCATCATCACGGTGATGGAGCTCCTCTGGTTGTTCACCACCATCACCATGGTCACCACCATGGAGGACGCCACAACCACCACCACCACCACCACCACCACCACCATCGTCGCGAGGGTCACGACGCAGCAGTGGCCACACCAACACCCGCAGCAGTAGTTACAGTGGTTCGGAGGACGCCGTGGTCGCTGCTCCAGCTTCTTCTGTGGGTTTTGGTTGCGATCTTGGTGCTGCTCGCATTCTTTTTGCTCGTGCGATGGATGTTCTCTCGGAGGAAGCAGCGCAGTAATGCGATCTTTCAGGATCCCGGGTGGCAGATCGAAGTTGTGGTGGACGATTCTCTGACTGAGAAGAAACAGCTGGAAGCTCACACTCGTGGTTCGCACAGCAATGGCACTCTGGGATTCTCCTCAAAGTGTCCTGCCAACACTGGCAGTGACGCGTAAGTCAGCACAGTGCATGCCTTGTCACATGGAAGATTGTGTACAAACAATCTTCAAGGAGATGAAGTTGCAGAGGAAGAAGACAGCAGGGTCTTGCTCACGGACGGTGAAGATCACATACAAGGGTCCACTGGTGGAAGTCACCAGACTTGGAAGTTATTGCGCAGCTGGCTCGGAACATGGACTAGAAAGTAGAGCAGGAACCTACCAAGTTTCGATTTGACTGAGCTATCCTCTAGAGGTGACGGGGGAGCAGACGTTAGTGCACCTCCAAAGGCCAGAGAAGTTGCTTGAGACGAAAGGTTTGAGAAAAGGTAACGTACTACTTTTGCTCTCTGTTCTTGCAGGTGCTCAAATCTCAACTTCGATGAGAAGAAGCAGAGCAGGGCATAGCGGCCAGATAGGTTTCTCCAGAGTCAAGAGCATCATAAGCCAGGAATCAAGCAAGTGCAAAATTGTGGAAGTATGGTCGAAGTCTACACTGCGGCTTGCAACACAGGTTGTTTGACAGGATGGGACGAAGAACAGGATAGGTTGGTCTACCTCGCAAATTAACCCAATGCATTCGTCGCAAGCAGCCTCGTGGACATGTTGAAGCATCAGAAGTGTTCAGGAGGTCAAAGAAACACGACGTTGGTTGCCTGGAACATGATCATCATGGGACATGCACGTCTTCTATCAGATGCAACGAGAAGCTGGCCTGCCTCCAAACGCTGAGACTTTGCATGGAGCAGCAAAACGTCGTTTCCTGGGATTTGCCAAGAACAACCTTTGCTCTTGAGTGCTATGAGCAAGCCGCAGACTTTCATGGTGGCGCTCAAGGCATGCGGTGACTTAGCAGAGAAGAGGCTCCACTCGCAGATCTGGGAGAGAAATCTGGAGGGAATCCACTACTCAGCGTGGTCGCTCAATGAGAGAAAAGCTTTTCTTGGGAGGTCGGTAAACATTGCAAGGAAAGAGTGTCATGCAAGGTTGATGGAGCCGTCAATTAAAGATGGTACCTGAAAAGACGTGAAAGGATCCTAGCTGGCATGATAAAAAATATGAGAGAAAATACTTATCTCTTAATTAATTTGCTGTGAGTAATTTAGTTATAAACTTATTTAAGATTAATATTATAGTAGAATAAACAAAAATATACTAGAATGTGTTTATACGGAAGTTTATAAATTATTAAAAAAAAAGATTAATCTAAATGAGCAACCAACTATAAGATATTAAAATATAATAGAATCTCCAAGCATAATTTAAGTATATTCAATACCACCATAGGTTTGCTGAAGCAAACCAGTTATGGATCTATAGTGTTTGGTCACTTTAAACCTATAGAAGCTTATTCACAAACCTATTTACATTATTATATAGAACTTTTTTCCCAAAACTTCTTTGACTAAACCCGTATTAAAACTTGGGACTTAAGTTCCTCCTAGATTTTGTTGTTGATTAGATGTTATGTTTTTCTTTCAACCATGCTCTGTACAAATATACAAACTTTATAATTATAATTCAAGTTCTTTAAATCTTTTTTAATTTCATATTAGTAGACGAGAAATAACAAACATATGAACATTACAAATACTTGGTTAAAGGAAGCAAACATAGCATACTCAAAAGCATTATAGTTGAAAGTAAAAAATAGCCATCAAACAGGAATACCATCATTATGAGTATATAATTCTCAAGTATGGAAGAAATATTATAAATGGGAAGCTTTACAACATCATAAACAACTAATTCCCGAGTTGCAATTACATATAAACATTAAAATTCTGAAATCTTTCATCCTTTGCATAGGATGGATCCAAATGTTAAAGTTTGGATTCATAATGTCTTAACATGAGGTGAAAAAAAGAGATATTGGTATTGTATTTGAAACTAAAATAAACTTTATCTATAAATTACACTGAAAACAATATAGGGCATTTCTTATAATTACACTCAAAGAGAGAGTTAAATTCTTCAATAGAAGAAAAACGTGCAACCATCACGAAACTTAAATGTATCAACGACCTTGTCTAGATCAGCTGAAAGAAGGCACAAAGAAACTTGCCAAGCATCAGCAAGACAAAAGCACACAATTTACTTTGGACAACTCTCTATCACGAAATCAAAAAAGATTTAAAGAACTTGAATCATAGTTACAAAGTTGTACATTTGTACAGGACAGAATGTAACATCTAATCTACTTGGAGAAGCTTGAGTCCCAAGTTTTCAAGTTAAGTTTAAGTGACCAAACACCATAGATATATAATTTCCTATATAAATAACCATTTGTGAAATGAGCATGATTGTCTCTGATATTTTTATCTTTTGACCATGGTGTGCCCCCTAAGATCCTTTCGCCTGTTTTCATCTTTGTTTGGGTTTTGTTGATGGCTCCATCAATCTTGCATTACACTCTTTCTCCATTTTCCTCACAAAGTTTACCAACAAGCTCCCGAGATGAGCAACACCTCCTAATACCCTCTCCACAATAAGATTGTATGTCCATTCCCGTCCCTGAAATAACATGTCATTGATGAAAAAGTCAAAGAACAAGGTAAGGAGATAAGCTCCAGAGCCTTCACAGCTTTTCATGAAACTACCAAGCTTCAGTTTCGCCTTCACAAGGAGGTATTTGGCTTATGTGATGCTTAGGCCAAGATGGTCGAGCTAGTTAGAAGTCTCTGACTTCAAGCTGTTTTAGCTATAAGATGAAACAAAAAAGCTATGAACTAAAAATTATAGTACCTATGAACATCATGCTTTGTAAGGCACTCTCCAGGTACTTCAAATGAGTAGTGCAAGAGGAAGTGCCGGAGTAATACTGAACTTGGGGCAGAAAACTTCTTGAGAGGCAGCCACGTCTCCACACTTCCTATAGAATGTGATGAGTGAGCACGCGAGTAGTGGATTCCGTCCAGATTTCTCTTCCAGATCTGCGAGTGGAGCCTCTTCGCCTAAGTCGCCCCGTGCCTTGAGCGCCACCACGAAAGTCTGAGCGTTTGGCTGCTGGCTTGCTCATAGCGCTCGAGAGCAAAGGTTGTTCTCGGTGTATCCCAGGAAAGGATGTTTTGCTCAGCGTGAGGTAGGCCAGCTTCTCGTGCATCCGATAGAAGAAGTGCATGTCCCATGATGATCGTGTTCCAGACATGTTTCTTCGTCCTCCCGAACACTTCTGACGCTTCCACATGTCCACGAGGCTGCTTGCGACAAATGCATCAGCTTCGTATTCACAATTTGTGAGGCAAGAGTGTTGCTTTCCAGGTAGACCAACCTATCCTGTTCATCGTCCCATCCTGTTGAACAACCTGTGTTGCAAGCCGCAGTGTGGACTTCGACCATACTTTCACAATTGCACTTGCTTGATTCCCCGCTTGTGATGCTCTTGACTCTGGAGAAACTTATCTGGCCACTATGCCCTGTACTGCTTCTTCTCATCAAAGTTGAGATTTGAGCGCCTGCAAGAATAGAGAGCAAAAGTAGTACGTTACATTTTCTCAAACC
>NW_003314376.1:247777-253421 GCF_000143415.4 Selaginella moellendorffii
CCCACGAGCCAGTGCCAGGTTTAGCTCCAGTTCTTCAAGGTGACGCTCCAGTTCGAGCCCCAGCCCCAGCTGCTTTCGTTCACCCTGCTCGCGGCCACCCTGCTCATCTAGCTCCAGCTCCTGATGCTCACCACCACGATCCAGCTCCAGCAGCAGCAGTGTACCATCATCATCACGGTGATGGAGCTCCTCTGGTTGTTCACCACCATCACCATGGTCACCACCATGGTCACCACCATGGAGGACGCCACAACCACCACCACCACCACCACCACCACCACCACCATCGTCGCGAGGGTCACGACGCAGCAGTGGCCACACCAACACCCGCAGCAGTAGTTACAGTGGTTCGGAGGACGCCGTGGTCGCTGCTCCAGCTTCTTCTGTGGGTTTTGGTTGCAATCTTGGTGCTGCTCGCATTCTTTTTGCTCGTGCGATGGATGTTCTCTCGGAGGAAGCAGCGCAGTAATGCGATCTTTCAGGATCCCGGGTGGCAGATCGAAGTTGTGGTGGACGATTCTCTGACTGAGAAGAAACAGCTGGAAGCTCACACTCGTGGTTCGCACAGCAATTGCACTCTGGGATTCTCCTCAAAGTGTCCTGCCAACACTGGCAGTGACGCGTAAGTCAGCACAGTGCATGCCTTGTCACATGGAAGATTGTGTACAAACAATCTTCAAGGAGATGAAGTTGCAGAGCAACAAGACAGCAGGGTCTTGCTCACGGACGGTGAAGATCACATACAAGGGTCCACTGGTGGAAGTCACCAGACTTGGAAGTTATTGCGCAGCTGGCTCGGAACATGGACTGGAAAGTAGAGCAGGAACCTACCAAGTTTGGATTTGACTGAGCTATCCTCTAGAGGTGACGGGGGAGCAGACGTTAGTGCACCTCCAAAGGCCAGAGAAGTTGCTTGAGACGAAAGGTTTGAGAAAAGGTAACGTACTACTTTTGCTCTCTGTTCTTGCAGGTGCTCAAATCTCAACTTCGATGAGAAGAAGCAGAGCAGGGCATAGCGGCCAGATAGGTTTCTCCAGAGTCAAGAGCATCATAAGCCAGGAATCAAGCAAGTGCAAAATTGTGGAAGTATGGTCGAAGTCTACACCGCGGCTTGCAACACAGGTTGTTTGACAGGATGGGACGAAGAACAGGATAGGTTGGTCTACCTCACAAATTAACCCAATGCATTCGTCGCAAGCAGCCTCGTGGACATGTGGAAGCATCGGAAGTGTTCAGGAGGACAAAGAAACACGACGTTGGTTGCCTGGAACACGATCATCATGGGACATGCACGTCTTCTATCAGATGCAACGAGAAGCTGGCCTGCCTCCAAACGCTGAGACTTTGCATGGAGCAGCAAAACGTCGTTTCCTGGGAACAACCTTTGCTCTTGACTGCTACGAGCAAGCCGCAGCCAAACGCTCAGACTTTCATGGTGGCGCTCAAGGCACGCGGCGACTTAGCAGAGAAGAGGCTCCACTCGCAGATCTGGGAGAGAAATCTGGAGGGAATCCAGTACTCAGCGTGGTCGCTCAATGAGAGAAAAGCTTTTCTTGGGAGGTCGGTAAACTTTGCAAGGAAAGAGTGTCAGGCAAGGTTGATGGAGCCGTCAATCAAAGATGGTACCTGAAAAGATGCGAATGGATCTTAGCTGGCACACCTTGGTGAAGAGATAAAAAATATGAGAGACAATACTTATCTCTTAATTAATTTGCTGTAGTACCATTCATTGAGTAATTTAGTTATAAACTTATTTGAGATTAATATTATAGTAGAATAAACAAAAATATACTAGAAAGTGTTTATATGGAAGTTTATAGATTATAATCAAAAAGATTAATCTAAATGAACAACAACTATTAGATATTAAAATATCCTAGAATCTCCAAGCATAGTTTAAGTATATTCAATACCACCATATTTATAGTGTTTGGTCACCTTAAACCTGTAGAAGCTTATTCACAAACTTATTTACATTATTATATAGAAATTTTTTCCCAAAACTTCTTTGATTAAACCCATATTAAACTTGGGATTTAAGTTTCTCCGAGATTTTGTTGTTGATTAGATGTTATGTTTTTCTTTTAACCATGCTCTGAATAAATATATAACTTTTATAACTATAATTCAAGTTCTTTAAATCTTTTTTAATTTCATATTAGTAGACAAGAAACAACAAACATATGAACATTACAAATACTTGGTCAAAGGAAGCAAAGACAGCATACTCAAAAGCATTATAATTGAAAGTAAAAAATAACCATCAAGCCGGAATACCATCATTATGAGTATATAATTCTCAAGTATGGAAGTGATATTATAAATGGGAAGCTTTACAACATCATAATCAACCAATTCCCGAGTTGCAATTACATATAAACATTAAAATTCTGAAATCTTTCATCCTTTGCATAGGATGGATCCAAATGTTAAAGTTTGGATTCATCATAACGTCTGAACATGAGGTGAAAAAAATGGATATTGGTATTGTATTTGAAACTAAAATAAACTTTATCTATAAATTACACTGAAAACAATATAGGGCATTTCTTATAATTTCACTCAAAGAGAGAGTTAATTCTTCAATAGAAGAAAAACGTGCAACCATCATGAAACTTAAATGTATTAACGACCTTGTCTAGATCAGCTGAAAGAAGGCACAAAGAAACTTGCCAAGCATCAGCAAGACAAAAGCACACAATTTACTTTGGACAACTCTCTATCATGAAATCAAAAAAGATTTAAAGAACTTGAATCATAGTTACAAAGTTGTACATTTGTACAGGACAGAATGTAACATCTAATCTACTTGGAGAAGCTTGAGTCCCAAGTTTTCAAGTTAAGTTTAAGTGACCAAACACCATAGATATATAATTTCCTATATAAATAACCATTTGTGAAATATGATCCAGAGCATGATTGTCTCTGATATTTTTATCTTTTGACCATGGTGTGCCCCCTAAGATCCTTTCGCCTGTTTTCATCTTTGTTTGGGTTTTGTTGATGGCTCCGTCAATCTTGCGTCACACTCTTTCTCCATTTTCCTCACAAAGTTTACCAACAAGCTCCCGAGATGAGCAACACCTCCTAATACCCTCTCCACAATAAGATTGTATGTCCATTCCCGTCCCTGAAATAACATGTCATTGATGAAGAAGTCAAACAACAAGATACTTACCATGTGTAAGGAGATAAGCTCCAGAGCCTTCACAGCTCAGTTTCGCCTTCACAAGGAGGTATTTGGCTTATGTGATGCTTAGGCCAAGATGGTCGAGCTAGTTAGAAGTCCTTGACTTCAAGCTGTTTTAGCTATAAGATGAAACAAAAAAGCTATGAACTAAAAACTACCACACTTCCTATAGAATGTGATGAGTGAGCACGCGAGTAGTGGAGCCTCTTCGCCTAAGTCTCCCCGTGCCTTGAGCGCCACCATGAAAGTCTGAGCGTTGGGCTGCCAGCTTGCTCATAGCGCTCGAGAGCAAAGGTTGTTCTCGGTGTATCCCAGGAAACGATGTTTTGCTGCTCCATGCAAAGTCTCAGCGTTTGGAGGTAGGCCAGCTTCTTGTTGCATCCGATAGAAGAAGTGCATGTCCCGTGATGATCGTGTTCCAGGCATGTTTCTTCGTCCTCCGGAACACTTCTGAGGCTTCCACATGTCCACGAGGCTGCTTGCGACAAATGCATCGGCTTCGTTTGATTCCCGGCTTATGATGCTCTTGACTCTGGAGAAACTTATCTGGCCACTATGCCCTGTACTGCTTCTTCTCTCGAAGTTGAGATTTGAGCGCCTGCAAGAATAGAGAGCAAAAGTAGTACGTTACATTTTCTCAAACCTTTCGTCTCGAGCAACCTCTCTGGCCTTTGGAGGTGCACCAACGTCTGCTCCCTTGTCACCTCTAGAGGATAGCTCGTAAATCCTTCATCAAATCGAAACTTGGTAGGTTCTTGCTCTACCTTCCAATCCATGTTCCGAGCCAGTTGTGTCATAACTTCCAAGTCTAGCGACTTCCACCAGTCAACCCTTGTATGTGATCTCTGGGTGAGATCACCGTCAGTGAGCAAGAGCCTACTGTCTTCTTGCTCTGCAACTTCATCTCCTTGAAGATTGATTCTACACAATCTTCCCTGTGACAACACATGCACTGTGCTGACTTACGTGTCACTGCCAGTGTTGGCAGGACACTTTGCGGAGAATTCCAGTGTACCATTGCTGTGGGAACTACGAGTGTGAGCATCCAGCTGTTTCTTCTCAGTCGGAGAATCGTCCACCACAACTTCCAGATGATCCGTCACTTCGATCTGCCACCCGGGCTCCTGAAAGATCGCATTCCTGCACTGCTTCCTTTGAGATAACATGCATCGCTCAATCACCAAATGCTCTCCACAGTATAGGTATGATATTTCAAAAAGAGAAATGGATATCTTTCCAATCCTAATGTCCTACTTGCAGTGACACGCCACTTTGCATACTTAGAATAACGAAACTCTTTTTTTCCTCGTTTTTCAACTTAGCACTCATTGAATGTGATCACGGAGACACAAGCCATCAGCGTGCACAAACTACTTCCCTACAGGAAACTGGGGAAAAGAAACACGAGATAAATATCTATCCATTGCTGTTTTGATAGTCTCACGGTGCCCAACCGAAAGCATGAGACCAATAGATGCAAAATTGCAAGTTGGATTATCTTTGTCATGTAGATGGCATCCTTGTTGTCTTCACGCTCCTGCCTACCAGTCTTCTTTTTCTCGGCCGGTGGAGGTCTCTTATTATGGTTGCCTCTATTGCAGACACAACATATCAAAGTAGTTTCATAATGTCAGAGGCAAAAGCAAAAGAATTAACCCATCTGGGTACTGGAATAAAAGCCAGTTTGCCACAGACGGTAGAGCAGCAATCCAGTGACCCAACAGTGGAGGGAACTAGCACCATCCGGTTTTACTTCTTCATCAAGTGGTCAACCATAGTCAACACCAGTAAAATCGGTCAAAATGCTTGGAATGATTGAATTCCGGTGCCTCTCGCATGCTAAGCAAGCGCTCTACCATCTGAGCTACATCCCCTTAGAATAGAAACAAAAATGCAAAGCTTTTCTCTTCACCAGTCTAGTACTCATCCTTGGAGATTCTGGCGTGTTTTGTCACATTTCAAGAGTTTTTTGATTGATTCTAGAGCTCTAGCTATGGAGGAAAATACTCAAGGTCATGAGATCTCATCTTGGCAACGTCTTATTAAGTGCTCTAGGTTTAAGGCCGAGGGATTTGTGGAGCATACCTGTAGCCCATGTGGTTTTGACCCTTTATCCTATGGTGATTTACCATAGGATAACACCACGAAGCGGAACCTAAACCCTCTTTGTGCCATGTGACAGATGCCACGTGTCACATGCCACGTGTCCAAAGGAACGTGGTGTGGAACCCAAGGTTCAAGGCCTTGGGCCACTGAACAAAAGAATGGTGCCAAACTCCCAAGCGTGAAGCCGATATGGGTACTCCACCAACTAGCATGGAATGGAACTTGGGCTTAAACCCAAGCCGGACGCAGAACAAGGATAGGCACGCAAGCGGGAGCTAGACTATGCCTCAGGTTGGTCAGCCATGCCCGACCTACCCACCATCCCTACTATACATTTGGAACCCCCCC
>NW_003314376.1:253521-269431 GCF_000143415.4 Selaginella moellendorffii
AGACACTTAGGAATCCTTCCTTATGCTCATCCGGCTAAGTACAGATGCAAAGTCCTGTTTACTAACACTTGAACAAGGGGGACTAATAAAGGGTCCAGCAATACCGACCTACCATCATGGCAGTAAGGTAAGAGTGTCTGTAAGGACTGGTCGATAGGTAATTTTCGATACCCGAAGTCACATTCGCGACACTCTCCCCCCCTTGGGAAGATCGACGTCCTCGTCGATGCATACTCGAGTTTAGAATACCACCAAGGAAACAACTCCAGAAAAAGTTCACGGTACTCACACTATGTGAGAAATGCACCAACTTAAATGAGTTAGAGGGCAACCTCTTTGTCTAACGCGGATGCGCTACCAGCTTAGACACCTTCCGACCGTCGCCGACAAGGAAATGACCAACGGAGTCAGCCACCCTTGCTGCTCTGGGTGTCACTCAGCTACAAAAGTGTGATACGCCCCTGCTCGCAGGAACATAGAGAGAGAAGCTAAAGGCCCCAACCCTCCTGAGCAAAGAAACCAAACCTGTCGGTAAGGTTTAGATAGACTACTGTAAACAGGCAGTTAGAGTTGTTTACACGGTCACACCCTTTTAACGGAATAAGGAACATCAATAGAGAGGCGGGTTATGTGACCAGTCGACAGTAGCTACCCCATGACTAGAGATTTCACCATGCACACGAAGTGCCGAAGCCAGTCTGCCTATACTGGCCCAAACTCAAAGATCAATATATGGACTATATCAAAGTCATAGATAATGATATCATAGAGTTTTAATTATCAGTGAATAAAGCTTAAATTAGAACATAAAAGTATTCCAAGTAAGTTATCATCCGATAAACCAGTATTACAGTATAGGAACCATCAAGATCAATAGAGTTGGTAAATATAGGATTCACCATTCTACAAAATTCAATAGCTAGTATATCATCAAGTAAACTCAATGAAAAAACTTAACTACTGAAGATTGTAGACAGTATGCTAAACAACTTACCAAAGATAACTCAAAGAACACAAAGTATCCTTAACCAATAAGCACAATGCTCGCGAATGTATCACCCGAAGGAAATAACATTCTAATCTATCAAAACTAACTCGAGCAACAATCAGTAGAACATAATGAATGTGGTAGAACCAACAAACATTTAGTCATGCCAACCATCACACCAACCAATCTGAGTAGATCCCGGTCAATAGTACAAAGGAACCCAAGTTACTTTAGCAAGTGTTAGCAACATCCTACTGATGTCTCAAAACCAAGAGACCAATCCAGAGCAAACCACAAACAACATGTGGTATTGCGAAAAGCCATAAGCTATCAAAGAGAACAACTAACCATCATGAAAGATCATCAATCATCCCATCAATAGAGAAATGCATAATCGTCATCGAAGAAAAAATCCACCATACCGAAGAATGGCAAATCATTCTAGATCAATGAGAATCAAGCAAAACCTTTAACAAGGATAATCAACTATCCTAGATGATAGTCAATCATCACCAATGATTGTTAAATGCAAAAACCCACTTCAACATCGAAGCTAGTGAGCCAAAATGCCTTCCCCAACAACTTCAAACAAATGGAACAATGAGCATAAAAACTCAAGAAACCAAAAGTTTGAAGAAGTCTATAGCCAAGTTTTGTCTAAAAATGATCACAAGTCTCATAGAAGCTAACTTCAATGCTAAAGAAGAAATCATGGTGCAACCCACAATATCTTCCTCAACACATCCATAACCTAAACTTCATAATGCCAAAGCTAATGAAGAGCATTTCTGCATCAATCCAAAAGTTAAGCATAACGAAGCTATGCTTAACAAGTGATCATCAAACGATCCTCCATGAATCCATCTATAGCAAGACGTAACGCACATCATAACAAACACAAAAGAAATCATCAATGATCAATATATTCCAACTCAAATCTAATAAGGATTCAAATATTCAATATCAATTACTAACTCATCCTCTTGTAAAGCTAGTATAGTTCACAACTAAATCATGTTTCAAGAAAAAGCTAAAGCTCATCCCCTACTAAACAATCTCATCAAGAACACAACTAACTCAACTTGCCACTCAGTTCGTTTGAACGTCAACACAGTTGCTAACTAACAAATGCACGAATGCCAACAACACAAAGAAGCCAAATCATCAACACTATCTTCATCAAGACTAATGAAACTCAATATCAATCTTTGGGAGGATATCTTATTTCACTGGAATCTCAATATCAACAATGTCAATGACAAGGCATCACTTCAATGCAATCAACACCATAACAAAGCTAAAAAAAAGCACAAGTGAATCATCACCCAAAACTCTTTAGCAACTAAGCTAACTAAAGTCAAAGATACTTTACTCAGTATCTGAGACTAATCCTTCAACAACACTCAGCTACAGATAACACATCATCAAGGAGTGATTCACCACGTCCAAGACTCAATGAAATCTAACACTATAGACTAAATGTAACCAAATGATATCGTCAGAGGTAGAGTCGACATGTCAACATGTCAACATGAAAAAAAAAATCATGTTAGTCTAATAACACAATCCTCCGCAACACCATTTGGTAAAGCAAGCCCATCTCTACTAAATTATCATCGAGCAAAGCAAGTGTCAGTACTCCTTGACTAAGTCTATAAGTAATCATTAGTCGCAAAGCAACTAACAATCACTCCTCAACTTGCCTTTACAAGACCCAAACACCAACTTTTGTCAACAAGTTATATACTTGTCTAACATGGACATAATACCCCAGGTACAAGATAAAAGTTCATAAACAAGCACAAACTAAATTACCACTCGAATCCAACTCAACCGCAATAAGCTCACTAATGCATTTAGCCAATAGCTCTAAGCATGCCTTGAAGAGGCTAGCTATGCGTAATCAACATTTAGGCAAAACTAAAGTGAAAACCACGAGATGGACTCATATCGGTACACAACCTCCTTATAGACATAGCTATAGTACAGGTACCAATATCTCAACTTCAGACAACTAAGTTGGACATTACCATCCTCAGCCAAGGCACAGGGCCACCAAGACTAAGTCAAGATCAGTGAAAGCTCACTACTCTCATAGAGTCTAATGTAATGCAAGGTGCAACCTGCCACCAAGCACAACGTTACAAAAGAAAGGTAAAAGGGTCACCTTTATGAGAAAAGTGCACAACCACTTTTTTACACCAACTCCAGACTCTATCCAACGCAATTGCCTTAACCCCAAAAGTCAGCATCCCTTTCGGGCCATATCATACAAACTACTTACCAAGGTCTAAGCTAACCGAAGTCAACTCCAACCCCTTCACTAGTTTGTACTGGCTTACGAAAACGGAAAGGTTTTCGAGCAAAATGATCGACAGATCAGCCATTGGAAAAGCCTAAGAAAATTTGTGGAAAATTTTCCATCCTAGAGAAAGAATGACTCTCAGTTCAGGAATACAAACTTTCAAGACTCAACCAACTTCCTCCTACTAACAACTTCACATAGGTTCACCTCAACACAAATTCTCATGATCCATCAATATGCTTAAGCATCGAACATCTTTGCCCATTTTTCTGATATCCAACACCGATATCCGCAAAAATGTAAAATGAACATCCAAGGCTTGATCACGAAGACCACATCTTCAGATATCCACATTGCACTAACACTCTTCTTCAACCACCTTCAAGATCCAATATGAAGCAAAAACACTGACAAGAAAAATGACATGGAAAATCAAGCTTTAAGGAAAATTCCTTATCACTCGAATAACAATGCCACTTTTACTAACACAAATGCTAGTGATGTCGATGCCTCAACTACACACCTTCTCCATCCAACAATCTACTCCAAGTGTTAACGGATCAACTGATGAGCTATAGCAAATGAAAGTTACAACCCTTTTCCAACACCTCAATGGGCAAACTCAAGGAAACAAGGTACCAACATAAGCTTAGCATAATTGAACCACCATTGAGAATCCCGTCAAAGCTACTACAATGCTACTTTGTGTAAGTAGACTAGCATCACCATCAACCACTTTGGGGTTGATCATCTTTTAACCAAGCAACTTCGTAAACACATTGCTCACTATCACTTGGATATGATATGGAAATCACAATGACTTGATCATCAATTGAGCAACACCATAAGCAATGCACATGTCACTACTGCAAAGGTTTATGTGAGTATCAAGTGCTAACTCAATTCGATAAAATGCAACATAAATGTCACACTTCATTGATAGAGATTTACAACACCCAACACCACTAACTTTTGTTCATAACACAGACAAACTCATGCCACTCTCTTTCCGACCAAACTCAGAACTAATCCAACACTAAGCTACTCAAGGAGCAATAGCAAGGTTCCCCGGAAAAGAATTGAGCATTATAACCCAAGTTTTCTAATAGCGAGCCTAGACAAAATGGTTTAGCATTTCACCACTATCCATCCCATAACTCACCATTTGTAAGACCATTATCTTCAAGATGCATCAAGGTAGGGACTCTTGATTGCATGATGTGAACACAAGCAATGAGTTAACACTTTGTTGCAAATCATCTCTCCAAGAGAAGAAGATGATTTATGTGTTTGATCCTTCGTCCCTGACAACTTTCTTTTTGATCTTATCTTTGACTAAACTTCAAGTTTGCTTTCATACTACCTTCAGTCCAATCCAAGAAAAGTTTATGAGAGAGCACAACAATGATTATTTGAACCAATAGACTAATCCCTACAGTCTTGATTGATCCACTTATAATCACGCATAGGAAGGATCCACTAGTGCCGTGCTAAACAGCTACGGACTAGCCTATTTGCCACTCATAGCAAACCCAGGGAAAGTTTACTTTCACCTACGGTATATGGAACAACTAATAGAACCCCCGTTAGGCTAACATTAATCCTGCTAACTCAAAGTGCAACCTTGAGTTGCTAATGTGCCTCACTCACGAGCCCAAGCGCAAACTCGTGCAACCAGAACAACTCAGTCCTCCTTGTGAGCCCAAGAGCAAACTCACATTATTACGGTACAAAAAGGTAACAAAATCCATACCCAAGGGACCATTGCGAAGCCTTTGCACCCAAATGTGTACCCACTCGGATCATCGTTTCCATCTTTGCGTATGCAACGAGACTAGTTGCCCAATCTCATTGGATAGTTCTCACCGAGACTTGGCCTCTGATACCAAATGTAGCACACATGGTTTTGACCCTTTATCCTATGGTGATTTACCATAGGATAACACCACGAAGCGGAACCTAAACCTTCTTTGAGCCACGTGTCACATGCCACATGTCCAAAGGAACGTGGTGTGGAACCCGAGGTTCAGGGCCTTGGGCCACTAAACAAAGGAATGGTGCCAAACTCCCAAGCGTGAAGCCAAGGAGTGATGGAACCGGACCACAGAGCAACTCCCAAGTATATAGCCCAAGGAGCAAAGGGACAGGAGCCCGGAGTGACTTGGAACAGTCCTGGAGCAACCAGCATCCTAATGCCAGGACTAGCACGCAAAACGGAGCCAAACGGAGTCTGATGCTATTTTGGCATACCGGTGGCCTAACGTGAGGATATGGGTACTCCACCAACTAGCATGGAATGGAACTTGGGCTTAAACCCAAGCCGGATGCAAATCAAGGATAGGCACACAAGTGGGAGCTAGACTATGCTTCAAGTTCGTCGGCCATGCCCGACCTACCCACTATCCCTACTATACATTTGGAACCCCCCCCGCCCCCCCCCCCCTTGAGGAACACATGCTTTGGGCTTTCACCCCAAGCCTCCCTTAGTATTAGGAGTTAATCTCTGGGACAAGCTTGAAACTTACTAAATATGGAATGTTCCTAGATTGCGAATTTGGACACGGGACGAACAGTATTGTGTTCAGGACGATCTTTATATTCTGTAGATATGCCAAATGAGCAAATTTGGAAACTTTCCATAAATAGCATTTGGGACCGAAATGAGACTAACACAAAGGGCATGATAGCGAGGGTGTTTGGCAAACACAGTAAGCTATCATGTAGCAATATTGAGGGACCAATCTCAATATGCGAGGGTTCTTGCCAAGCCAGTGTCCGTAAGGACTGGCTGACAGGTAACTTTCAATACCCGAAGTCACATTCGCGACAATACCCCTAAGAATCAAAAGAGATGCATGTGGAATCCACAAGATGGGTTGCTTGATGCGTACGACAGGGCACTCCTTGCAAAGCTGGCAACCATGAAGAATGTTGCTAATGCTTATAATAATAATACATATAGTAATAGTACAAACAAGAGGAGGAACAAGGCTAGTGAATTATTTTGCTTTGCAGTGTTATTCAAGATGGGTAGAAGCAATTGGTAAAACCAAGACAATATAAATCAATTGGTATGATCTTTAGTACCAAATAAATACTAATATTATTTGGTATTTTAATTTGCTAGTAAACATATTTAGAAGTTTTTTAAAAATGAGTAACTTTACTTTTGCCTTTTTTACAAAATATCAAAATCACATTCTTTCAAAGTTTAAGCGCGTTTGCTTTTGGTCTCTGACAGCCCCTGAACAAACGAACGGAGAAATCGGGCATGCTTGATCAATCCAAAGAAACTAATCACTAAAAGCTTACCAGGTGATGGATTTTGTTTCGAGGATGACAAAACGGCCTCTTTCCATTCCTCGTATTCTAGGCATGTTGTCCTGCCTGGATCCTGCATGCAAACAAAACTAATGTCTTTAGAACCTGGAAGTTGCAACAAGCAGATCGACGCCTTCCTACTGACCTCGAGATTCGTGGCATCCGACAGAGCTGCAGAAGAAATGCTCGCACTGTGAGATCAGGCCTTGCAGAAAAAATATCGAGTTCTTTGCATACCTCTCTTGCATCCTCTAGTTCTTGATTCGGATTTCTCTTTCTCAACACCGACCAAATCGAAGCAGATATCTGTCATAGACGCGGTAACCTGTAGAAAAATAAAATCTAGAATCGGCAATACAATTGCTCGCTGGAGCTTACGTTGGAAAACTCAGGGTCCGATGTGCTAGACACCTCCATCAATTTAGCTTTGTCAACTTTAAGCTGTTGAAATATACAAAAAAAAGACAGTAAAACCGTGAGAAAAAGCATTGGAAACTGCTTGCCTTTTGCTTTCTCGCGCATAAATAAAATGTGACGCTGATGAATACAGGGTGATCGAAATCAGCGCTTCGACGTCGTGCTTCTGGTAAAGTGGCCAAAAATCGCTCTTTGTATCTGGAGCAAAACGTAGCGAGCTCGCGCACATTCAAGCTTGTCCTGAAGAAAAAAATGTTATTCCCACATTTTTTTTCCATCTCTTTTCTTCCTGGCTTTGAAGAAATACCTGATACCAAGAGCATTCTGGACTGTGGTGAGTGATCTATTGTAAGCCTTATCAGAAAGACCACTCAGCTTGATTCCCTTTTGCCGATCAAATGGAACTTGCATCCTGTCCGAGAAGAAAAGAAAGAAATAAACTCCACCCACAAAGAAATGCAGATCTGGATACTTACATCGAGCACGCGATCTCGAAACAGAGCACGGATTGGCAGACATCGCCCTGGAATAACACACAAGAGCATTGGACACCCTCAAGTCACAGGTGGAAAGAAAGAAGCAAGCACACTCACAATGCCAAATGCCGCCGCATCAAATTCCATCCGGCAGAGGTGCAGCAGCTCCTCCGCCTTGCGCAGCACTTCGCGATCGGCCGCCATTCCCAGCTGCCGCTCCAGCACCTTCATCTCCATGGCACGCGAAGAACCTCGCGTTTGGAAATAGGCGGGAAAATAACGAGTTAACCTAAACCACGAGGGTTAACATTAATGGTCAACTATAGTCAACCTTGGCGTTGTAGCCCCAATTTTATTTGGAACGATGGATGGATCATACAAAACTTTTTAAGATTGTAGAAAGCTGCAGGGAATACAATGACGACGAGAGTCCTTCATTTCTCGCAGTGAAGAACACAATCAAAAAAAGGAGATGGCCGAGTAGATCATATCTTGTTGAACGCGACGATGTCACAACTTAGGATGTACTCCGCCGCCAGGCCCTCATCGATCAAGAAGTATGTCACTTGAGGCTACTAATACTGCTCCGTTGGATCTAACTTTTGGTGCTGTGGGGTGTAATCATATTGGTATTGTGCCCATCCTTGATGTGTTATTTGTTGGTCTCTAGCTTTTGTGGGATGTGATTATACGGTTTATTCTGTTCTCAATGTTCTACCATCTCTTATTGATGTGGAGTCTGATCGTGATATTGATTGGTGAGCTATGGATGATGCAGTTTAATTCTTAGAGAATGTTTGAGGATCAAGTTTGTGGAAAGACAATGTGTACGAACTTGGGTGGATTCCAAAGTGTGATAATGAGCTTGATTATTATGGAGAAAGTTTTGGAGATAAAGTGGAGATTTCGCGAAGTAAGTGTCAATATTTCAATCTATTATCTAATCCTTTCTCTTTCCCTTTTGCTCTTTCCTAACTATTTTTTTATTTTTCGGCCTGAGCCACCTTCTCAAGTTCCTAGTATTTCTTCTTCATTTGTAGTGTTTTCTTCTTTTGGCATATTGATCATTTATGACTTTCATGATTTTAACTTTCAATCCAGTGTTGAGTTGAGTGTTTTTTATCCTCCTCATACTAATCTGGATATTGAGTGTATCCATGAAGTTGAGAATCTTGCTGTTGTTTCCCTGGTAGAGTCTTTGATTAGTTCTAGTATTGAGTATTTCCCTATTCCAAGGGTTAAATCACTTCAACAAAAGCTGCCAGAATCTCCAAGGATGAGTATTAGAATGGTGAAGAGAAAAGTTTAGCATTTTTGTTTCTTTGCTAAGGGGAGATAGCTCAGATGGTAGAGCGCTCACCATCAAAATATGTTTGATTATTGGATCGTTCCAGGCAGTTTGACCGATTTTACTGGTGTTGACCTCTGGGGGAGCTATGGATGGATGTTGCACCGTGAGACTGTCAACAGAGCAATGCATAGATATTTATCTTGTGTTTCTTTTTCCCACTTTTTTGCAAACGAGTAAAAAAGTTTCGTTCACTGCAAGTACATTAGGATTGAGCCTGGAGGAGTTGCCATCAAATTAAAGATGTCTTATCTTTTTGAAATATTGAGCATTTCGTGATTGTGAGATTAAATCGCTGTTCACATCTAGGTTTGGGCTCTTTGGCATGCTCAGTACAAGTCCGACAATCCACAGCGTCACAAGCTCTTGTTTTTTTCACAAAGCCAAAAGTACCTCTTTATTTTCTATTTTAAGTCAAGGGTTAGGTTATAATCTTTCTCGCTTGGATTTTTCTATTGTAGAAGCTCTCGTCAGGTAAGCTATGGTCTCTCGCGCTCACGCCGCCCCAACGCTTGCCCGCCGAGCTCCAGCGCCCTGGCATGGCGGCCATCACCGAGCTTCACACCCGCGAGCTCCAGCTCTAGCTCCAGCACATCCACCACACCACCATGGACACCATCCTCGAGGAGCCCACGAGCCAGTGCCAGGTTTAGCTCCAGTTCTTCAAGGTGACGCTCCAGTTCGAGCCCCAGCGCCAGCTGCTTTCGTTCACCCTGCTCGCGGCCACCCTGCTCATCTAGCTCCAGCGCCTGATGCTCGCCACCATCATCATCACGGTGATGGAGCTCCTCTGGTTGTTCACCACCATCACCATGGTCACCACCATGGTCACCACCATGGAGGACGCCACAACCACCACCACCACCACCACCACCGTCGCGAGGGTCACGACGCAGCAGTGGCCACACCAACACCCGCAGCAGTAGTTACAGTGGTTCGGAGGACGCCGTGGTCGCTGCTCCAGCTTCTTCTGTGGGTTTTGGTTGCGATCTTGGTGCTGCTCGCATGCTTTTTGCTCGTGCGATGGATGTTCTCTCGGAGGAAGCAGCGCAGTAATGCGATCTTTCAGGATCCCGGGTGGCAGATCGAAGTTGTGGTGGACGATTCTCTGACTGAGAAGAAACAGCTGGAAGCTCACACTCGTGGTTCGCACAGCAATGGCACTCTGGGATTCTCCTCAAAGTGTCCTGCCAACACTGGCAGTGACGCGTAAGTCAGCACAGTGCATGCCTTGTCACATGGAAGATTGTGTACAAACAATCTTCAAGGAGATGAAGTTGCAGAGCAAGAAGACAGCAGGGTCTTGCTCAAGGACGGTAAAGATCACATACAAGGGTCCACTGGTGGAAGTCACCAGACTTGGAAGTTATTGCGCAGCTGGCTCAGAACATGGACTGGAAAGTAGAGCAGGAACCTACCAAGTTTCGATTTGACTGAGCTATCCTCTAGAGGTGACGGGGGAGCAGACGTTAGTGCACCTCCAAAGGCCAGAGAAGTTGCTTGAGACGAAAGGTTTGAGAAAAGGTAACGTACTACTTTTGCTCTCTGTTCTTGCAGGTGCTCAAATCTCAACTTCGATGAGAAGAAGCAGAGCAGGGCATAGCGGCCAGATAGGTTTCTCCAGAGTCAAGAGCATCATAAGCCAGGAATCAAGCAAGTGCAAAATTGTGGAAGTATGGTCGAAGTCTACACTGCGGCTTGCAACACAGGTTGTTTGACAGGATGGGACGAAGAACAGGATAGGTTGGTCTACCTCGCAAATTAACCCAATGCATTCGTCGCAAGCAGCCTCGTGGACATGTGGAAGCATCAAAAGTGTTCAGGAGGACAAAGAAACACGACGTTGGTTGCCTGGAACACGATCATCATGGGACATGCACGTCTTCTATCAGATGCAACGAGAAGCTGGCCTGCCTCCAAACGCTGAGACTTTGCATGGAGCAGCAAAACGTCGTTTCCTGGGAACAACCTTTGCTCTTGACTGCTACAAGCAAGCCGCAGCCAAACGCTCAGACTTTCATGGTGGCGCTCAAGGCACGCGGCGACTTAGCAGAGAAGAGGCTCCACTCGCAGATCTGGGAGAGAAATCTGGAGGGAATCCAGTACTCAGCGTGGTCGCTCAATGAGAGAAAAGCTTTTCTTGGGAGGTTGGTAAACTTTGCAAGGAAAGAGTGTCATGCAAGGTTGATGGAGCCGTCAATTGAAGATGGTACCTGAAAAGACACAAATGGATCTTAGCTGGCACACCTTGGTGAAGAGATAAAAAATATGAGAGACAATACTTATTTCTTAATTAATTTGCTGTAGTATCATTCATTGAGTAATTTAGTTATAAACTTATTTTGTGAGTGCTTGGAATATGGAAAGAGAATACAGAAATGTGCATATCAATTAGCCCAAAAACTCTAGCTTATATACAAGAGCAAGTGGTCCGGATTGAAACCAATCCGACGGCTACCAAAATCCCACTACGCTAATATTAGTATACGGCATCGTAGCTGTACACTTCACATCACATCATCCCTCCTCTCAGAATAATGAAAGACTGTCAGGGTTCTCTTGTAGATGGGCCAGGATCTAGAGGAATATCAGGATGAGGCATCGGCGGATCTGTAGGTGGTATTAACTGCTCCTAATCCCTTCGTATGAAGCGTTTCAACCGCTGCACATGCACAATCTCTGGAGGATCGGCCTGCTGGACATCATGCTGAACCTCATAAACTTGAGGTCCAACTTGCCGCAACACTTGATACAGTCCTTTCTATTGTGCAAGGAGCCCCTTAGATAAACCACGTAAGTCTTTTGCTTCGTGCGGAGCCCAATATGTCGGAACAGATCAAGCTAGGAATGTTATGGCCAGCATTTCGTCAAGATCTTGTCGGCCTTGTGCATGCACTTGCTCTTGCCACCCTTGATGATGCTCTTCGCTTGGCACAACGTTATGAGACGTCGCCTCTTCCACTTCTCACTGCACGTCCTTCCACTCCACTTCCTATGAGTGATGGTCCTGTTCCAATGGAGGTTGATGCTGCTGCTACTCGAGTCCAAGGACAAGGGTGAGGATGTGGTCGTGGCCGTGATGTTCGTTGCTGGGCGTGTGATGAATCTGGTCATACTTATCGGCGTTGTCAGCGCTTTTTGGATTGGTGACCTCCATTTCCTGGGTGGAGACCTTGGCGTCAGCAATGTCCTATTGGTGCTGCTGCGGTGGAAGGTTTTGACACCGAGATGCATCCAGGAAACGAGGAGTCGTGTGAGTAACAGAGGGACCTTGTGCGAATAAGTCAGTGACCCTCCATCTTTCTTTCGGGAGTATCATCAAGGGGTTCACTTGGCACCGGTTCATCCAGTGTTTACTTTCCAAGCTCGTTTTTATAACAAGAGGTCTCCTATTATTCTCTCCGTGTTGGTTGATACAGGTTTGAGTTTATCTTCTATTACTCGACCTGTTGCCACACATTGCCGTCTACACTTGCGTTGTGCGGCGGAACTAGTTTTCATTCTTTATGGCAACGGCCGTATGCATGCCTGTGCACGGGATGAGGTGGACTTAGTTGTGCGTGTGGGCGATCTCGAGCTTGAGTTGCAGTCATTGCAGGTGGTGCCGAGTCAAGCTTTTGACCTCATTCTTGGTATGGATTGGTTGCAGCGCAATCATGCCAAGTGTGATTTTGAAGCTTCTCCCCCTTGTCTCATACTTCCTTATGTTTCATCCATTCCTCTCACTTCTGTACCTTTGTCCCTTTACTTCTACCTCTGCTTCCATTACTTTTGTTTCCCCACTATTTCCTCCTATGTTTCCATCTTGTTCTGCTCTTCCCTTTTCCAATCCCTCCGACGATCTTTGTGTTGCAGCGGTGGACCGGCTCATGAAGGAGTATTCTGATCTCTTTGAATTTGACCTATCGTCTGGCGCCAAGATTGCCACATGTCATCTAATTCCAACCAGGGATGCTCGTCCAATCAAGATTCCTATTCATCGTCGGTCACCCAAGGAGATCAAGATTTTACGTGCAAATGTCAAGGAGATGTTGGGAGAAGAGTGTTATTCGGAAGTCACAAAGTCCTTGGGCATGTGAACCTCATCTTGTGACGAAGCCTGATGGGAGTATTCGTTTCTGCATTGACTATCATCCGTTAAACGAAGTGATGATCCCAGATGTGTATCCTCTTCCTCACACTGTTGATCTCTTGGATCATCTGGGGTGAAGTCGTTGGTTCACCAAGCTAGATCTTGCTTCTGGGTACTGGCAAGTACCGATGGCCGAAGAAGATATTCCTAAGACTGCTTTTCGTACACCATTTGGTTTGTACGAGTTCTTGGTAATGCTGTTTGGTTTGAATAATGCTCCAGCAACTTTCCAGCGGATGATGGATGAGGTTCTTTGCGATATGCCGGAAGTGACTACTGACTTCATTGATGATGTCTTGATCCATTCGGAGGGGACGTGGGAGGAACACGTTTGTGATGTTTGTAAAGTGTTGGATTGGCTACGCGACATTGGTTTCAAGCTGAAGCGGATGAAGTGCATGTTTGGGTCCAAGGATACAACTTATCTTGGGTACCGTATTTCTCGTGAGGGTTTGTAAGTTGATCCTGACAAACTTGTGGCTGTTCTAAAGTTCCCTACTCCAAAGTGTGTGAATGATGTGCAACGCTTCTTGGGCAAGGTGTAGTATCTCGGTCGTTTTGTGGATCATCTTTCTGATCGGACTACACCGTTGCGAGTGTTGTTGAAGTCATCAACATCATCTTTCATTTGGTCTCCGGATTGTGAGCGGGCATTCGAGGATCTCAAAGAGCTATTAACGACTCCTCCGGTTTTGGCATATCCTAACTACACTTGACCTTTTATTTTGCGCGTGGATGCTTCTGACATTGGTCTTGGAGGTGTGTTGATGCAAGAGAGCTCGAGTGTGCCTGGTCAACGCCATCCCATTACGTATATAAGTACATTACAGCCAGCGGAAATGAACTACTCCACGATAGAGAAGGAGTGTTTAGCAGCTGTTTGTTTCGAGAAACTTCATGCATATCTACATGGTTCTTGGACGTTACTTGAAGGTGACCATGCTGCTGTTACTTCATTATTGAAGCGGAAGAACATGGTTGGTCGTACGGCTCGATGGGCTTTAAAGCTTCAGATATATGATTTTGATGTTGTTCATCGCCCAGAGAGTTCTATGGCTGATGCTGATACCCTTTCTCGAGCTCCTCTTCCTTCTCCACTCACTTCTCATGTTTCTGACGAACCTGTTGTTCCAGCATCTGTGGATTTTCTAGATAAGGATTCTGTGTTGTCAGTGGTTGCTATACTTGACGTTCAGTATTTACAAGGCGCAAAGCAAGATCTACCTTCTCTTGATGAGGTTCGTGAGGCTCAAAAGCTTGAGCCATGGATTCGAAGGCTTCGAGATGGGTTTGAGAATCCTACATCACTTGCTGATGATTTGCCTTTCCAGCATTTACATTCTCAATATCGCCTCGAAAACAACCTTCTTTATTTTGTGGGGATGGATCCTAATGTTCTTTTACGGCTGGTGGTACCTTCTATCTTTATTCCGCAGTTTCTCCATGCCTACCATGATTCTCTTATTCTAGGTGGGCATATGGGACATCGTCGTGTAATTGAGAAGCTGCGCAGGTCTTTCTATTGGCCGAAGATGCGACATGATATTATCCGGCATATGCGTAGTTGTGTTTGGTGCCAAGCTCGTAATACTCCCCCTCGGGCTGCGGAAGGACGGTTGGAGTCAATTGCAGTTTCCCGTCCGTTTGAGTTGGTGGCGTTTGATCTTATAAGACCTTTTCCACGGTAGACTGCTGGCAATGAGTATGTTATTATTGCTTCTAACTACTTGACTCGTTGGGTGGAAGTTGGTGCTCTTGCTAGTGCCTCTGCAACTACTGTTGGATACTTCCTCCTCAATCGAGTGGTGTTCCAACATTCTTGTCCAGAGGAGATTCTTTCAGATAATGGTCCCGCATTTATGGCTGAGGCATTTCATATTTTGACGTCTCGGCTGGGGATACACCACACTTTCACGAGTGCTTATCATCCACAATTAGATGGTCTGGTGGAACGGCTCGTTTAGACATTCAAGGGAATGATTGTGAAGTATGTGAACTTTCAACATTCGGATTGGGATGGTTATTTGCCGTCTCTTCGGTATGCATATGTCACAAGGGTGCAAAGTTTTGTTGGTGCTTCACTATATAAAGTTTTATATGGTTATGATCCAATATTACCAACGGAGCTAGGTTTACCTTCACGATTACCACAAGCTGCAGATCCCCACGAAAGAACTCCGGCTGAACGCGAGGATTGGCACCAAGGGCAGGAGGAGTTAGACCACGTGATGTGAATGCCACCATCAATTGAGTTTGGTTGTTCAATTGCAAGTGCATAGCATCAAGCAGTTGGACCAACTGCTGCTCGAGAGTGAAAGGAGGAGATTGCTGATCTGCCATGAAGACGGACGACGAAAGAGCAAAAGAAGAGAAATGACAAAAAACGAGAAGGAAATGGGAGATCTAGACAATGCAAAAAGCTAGATCTAAACCAAAATCTTGAAAGGGAAGAACAAAAGAAAGGAAATGGAAAAAGCTAAATCTAGACGATGCAAAAGTTAGATCTAAACCAAAATCCCAAATTCAAGCACTCCTTAAGGACAATCAAAAGTGCCCTTTACCTCCACTAATGTGAGTGCTTGGAATATGGAAAGGGAATACAGAAATGTGCATATCAATTAGCCCAAAAACCCTAGCTTATATACAAGAGCGAGTGGTCTAGATTGAAACCAATCCGACGGCTACCAAAATCCCACTACGCTAATATTAGTATATGGCATCGTAGCCGTACACTTGGCCCTCACAATTTGAGATTAATATTATAGTAGAATAAACAAAAATATACTAGAAAGTGTTTATATGGAAGTTTATAAATTCTAATCAAAAAGATTAATCTAAATGAACAACAACTATTAGATATTAAAATATCCTAAAATCTCCAAGCATAGTTTAAGTATATTCAATACCACCATAGGTTTGCTGA
>NW_003314376.1:269531-270832 GCF_000143415.4 Selaginella moellendorffii
CACTTATGGATCTATAGTGTTTGGTCACTTTAAACCTGTAGAAGCTTATTCACAAACCTATTTACATTATTATATAGAACTTTTTTCCCAAAACTTCTTTGATTAAACCCATATTAAACTTGGGACTTAAGTTTCTCAGAGATTTTGTTGTTGATTAGATGTTATGTTTTTCTTTTAACCATGCTCTGTACAAATATATAACTTTTATAATTATAATTTAAGTTCTTTAAATCTTTTTTAATTTCATATTAGTAGACGAGAAACAACAAACATATGAACATTACAAATACTTGGTCAAAGGAAGCAAAGACAGCATACCCAAAGGCATTATAGTTGAAAGTAAAAAATGACCATCAAGCCGGAATACCATCATTATGAGTATATAATTCTCAAGTATGGAAGTGATATTATAAATGGGAAGCTTTACAACATCATAATCAACCAATTCCCGAGTTGCAATTACATATAAACATTAAAATTCTGAAATCTTTCATCCTTTGCATAGGATGGATCCAAATGTTAAAGTTTAGATTCATCATAACGTCTGAACATGAGGTGAAAAAAATAGATATTGGTATTGTATTTGAAACTAAAATAAACTTTATCTATAAATTACACTGAAAACAATATAGGGCATTTCTTATAATTTCACTCAAAGAGAGAGTTAATTCTTCAATAGAAGAAAAACGTGCAACCATCACGAAACTTAAATGTATTAACGACCTTGTCTAGATCAGCTGAAAGAAGGCACAAAGAAACTTGCCAAGCATCAGCAAGACAAAAGCACACACTTTACTTTGGACAACTCTCTATCATGAAATCAAAAAAGATTTAAAGAACTTGAATCATAGTTACAAAGTTGTACATTTGTACAGGACAGAATGTAACATCTAATCTACTTGGAGAAGCTTGAGTCCCAAGTTTTCAAGTTAAGTTTAAGTGACCGATATATAATTTCCTATATAAATAACCATTTGTGAAATATGATCCAGAGCATGATTGTCTCTGATATTTTTATCTTTTGACCATGGTGTGCCCCCTAAGATCCTTTCGCCTGTTTTCATCTTTGTTTGGGTTTTGTTGATGGCTCCGTCAATCTTGCATCACACTCTTTCTCCATTTTCCTCACAAAGTTTACCAACAAGCTCCCGAGATGAGCAACACCTCCTAATACCCTCTCCACAATAAGATTGTATGTCCATTCCCGTCCCTGAAATAACATGTCATTGATGAAAAAGTCAAACAACAAGATACTTACCATGTGTAAGGAGATAAGCTCCAGAGCCTTCACAGCTTTTCAT
>NW_003314376.1:271620-272843 GCF_000143415.4 Selaginella moellendorffii
TACAGAAAACTGGGGAAAAGAAACACGAGATAAATATCTATCCATTGCTGTTTTGATAGTCTCACGGTGCCCAACCGAAAGCATGAGACTGATAGATGCAAAAATGCAAGTTGGATTATCTTTGTCATGTAGATGGCATCCTTGTTGTCTTCACGCTCCTGCCTACCAGTCTTCTTTTTCTCAGCCGGTGGAGGTCTCTTATTATGGCTGCCTCTATTGCAGACACAACATATCAAAGTAGTTTCCATAATGTCAGAGGCAAAAGCAAAAGAATTAACCCATCTGGGTACTGGAGTAAAAGCCAGTTTGTCACAGACGGTAGAGCAGCAATCCAGTGACCCAACAGTGGAGGGAACTGGCACCATCCGGTTTTACTTCTTCATCGTGGATCCCTCGCTCCTCAAGTGGTCAACCATAGTCAACACCAGTAAAATCGGTCAAAATGCTTGGAATGATTGAAAATAGTTGGAGATGCCAGGTATCAATCCCGGTGCCTCTCGCATGCTAAGTGAGCGCTCTACCATCTGAGCTACATCCCCTTAGAATAGAAACAAAAATGCAAAGCTTTTCTCTTCACCATTCTAATACTCATCCTTGGAGATTCCAGTGTCTTTTTTGTCACATTTCAAGAGTTCTTTGATTAATTCTACAGCTCTAGCTACGGAGGAAAGTACTCCAGTTCTGCTGTGTAGTGTTACTTATCCAAAACCAAAAGATATACCATGTATTTGGTTAGCTGGGTAAAATTGATGTATGTGGAGTTTTAAACTTTAGATGAAACACGCTTTAAATTTGGAAAGAACACTTTACAACAATAACAATAGGTAAACATTAGCAGTTTCTCAAGAAATTCTAAAAATGAGAAAAAATAAATATGTGAAAATTATACATGCATAATCAAATGAAGCACAGGCAACATACTTAAGGGCATTATAGTTAAAGGCAAAAGTTAAAAGTCTTAACATGAAACAACAATACCATCTTTACGAGTATATAATTCTCAATTATGGAATTGATACTATAAATAAGAAGATTTACCACATCGCAATAAACTAATTCCCATACATATACTTCCGACATTGGGTGAGCTTTTAATCCCTTATAAACATATTGTAAGGTTTGTAAACACCTATATGGTAACATATGTATTACCTAGGTAAAACCCTATATATAGTATTATGGCATATGAACTATCCCTTTGGGGACCAAACCTGAACCAATTC